>NW_009915111.1:0-8523 GCF_000696875.1 Nestor notabilis | reverse complement strand
CAGGAACAAAAGTATTGAATAACACGGGAAAATACACCCTAGATGCTCACAGCATACGATCTTCTCTTCTTTCTCTTTCAGTTATACCTTTTAGTTTATTTAATCTTTTTTGCCACTTGTTTTTTCCTGCAAAGTTTAGCTCTGATAGGTTTGACTCTCACAAGCTGTTGCAGCAACCTATTTACCCACCAAAAAGGCAGCACACAAGAAGCAACACTCCAAGGTTTCTCATGTTATCCCTCAGCTCTGACAGGGGCTGAGAGTATGTATTAGTTTCCATTCCACTTTGTTTAAGAACCTCTCACAAAGGCTATTCCAAAGGGTACTGGGCGAAACTGGCAGTTACAGAGGTATCCACATTAAACCAGCCTGTGAGAATCAATCTTGCTTCATCCACTTTGAAGCTACCAAGCAAACATTATGTACATGGCAATTTCTGTCACTGCTTGGAAATAACCTGCTCTTTCCTTTTTTCTAGTCTAAGACAAAAGAAATTATAGTCCAGGAATAGAAATACCTTCTTCTCAAAAGATTACAGAGAGATCCTCCAAATTGTATTTGAAATCTATGGAAAATTGTCCTGCAAATTATATGCATTTGAATGAATGTCATCCTTTTCAAATATAACTAAAAGAAGCAATGTCTTCAAGTGAAGTCAGCAAGTAGTTAATCCATTAATTTAAAGAATGCTTTACATAACTTAAAAAATATCCACATCTTACAGAATCAGGTAAAAAAAAAAAAAAATAAAGATGATCAACACATTCTGCATTCAACCCAAAAAACACGATCAAATGACAACATTCAAATACAGACCACTATACTGTAAAGGAGTCACTGCTCCAGCTGGAGTTGTTATCCAGCTCATTTATATTGCTTGCCTAAATCAATGGGACAACTCAAGTTATTCAGCTGGATTTCTGCTGGAAGACAGTAATATATCTGTATTTCCAGTGTGCAGGCAATTTCTAAACCTTCTCTTCCATCCTTGTAACGTGCTAGCTTTTATAATTCCACAAGTGCAACAGTTAACATAGGATTGTCTCTTTTCAACATTATTTCCATTTTGGAGAGTTTCTGGAAAGCATAATGCACAGTCAGTTATGCATTAAGAAATGTATATCAGACTTCCTATTAGGATTTCAAATAGTTTTATAAACATTAAATAATTGCAGCAATACTGTGGAACTGCAAGTACCACACAATAAGCTTATTTTATTTCCAGAAAGATAAACAGGCACAGAGAAGGCAACTTAGTCAAAGAGCATAAGATGTCTAGCTCTGGTTCCATTCCAGAGAACACCTAGGACAAATGCTGCTAATGCTCAGGCACTACCTTTTCCCAATTATTACTTAATTTTTTGAGGGGGTTGGTGTGGGGCTTTTTTAAACTATCCCCTTTTTTTTAGTTTAAAACCATTAAATCCCAAACTGCCAGTTCAGTAAGAGCTGGGCTGAGCTACAAACATACCACACAAGCTTTCCGTCAGTTGATGACTAGGACTCACCTTTGATGTTAATGGAAATTGAAGCTACTTATTTACAGGCCAAATAGTTTTATGATCAAATGTTTTGCACATTTCGCTCTGCTGTTCCAAACAAATATCCCACCCCTAATTACATTACATCCTTAATTTTCTTAGTTAATGTACCTCCCTTTTTTTCCCCTTACACTATCTAGTCAACAGAGCTGCCCATCACAGCAGGCTTCATAATTGGTACCATACTCCATCCTTATACTTTCCAACACAAGTACAAGTGCAATCCATTGTTATTGTCTTAGCATAATATTAAGGTGAGAAAAAATTATCAGATGATTAATATTGTATCAGACAAGAAATCTATTGTAAATTAATAAATCATGAAATAATTTGCTCTTTCAAAACCCATATAATCAATAGCTCTCATGCTATTTTATACCATCATGTAGTTAAGCAAAAGAAAAATGTACATGTTATTAAAACGTCTTATATAGGAAAATGCCTAAAGTTTCTGCTTTGTTTTTGAAAGAATGCAGTGGGTATCACAAGTTTATGAGCATCCACACACAAACCAGCCAAGTATTTAATTTTTTGTATTTGTGTAGCAATGTAATATTTCAAAAGAAATTTAATTTAATCGGATGCAGTAGAATTTATTCAATAGCTGATAAATGGATGTACTGTAAAATGTAATGTCACCTAGTTAAAAAAGAAAAGAGAGAGAAGATGCTAATTCTGCTGATGAAGATATTGTTTTTCCCCTCTTGTGCCCTATTCATTATGCAAGGCTGCAGAATATGAAGTGTAGTGTGTGATCCGGACGATCTAATGATCTCCCACACCTGCTCATCTGGTACAATTTTAATTAACACTCCAAGGAGGTTTGTCAAGAGTAATCAAAAACATTGTCGCTTATAAAGCTGTGGCAAGAAATCAATAGTTTTCATCAGAAAAGGTAAGGTCTGGCATAACTGAACCATTTAATTGCTTCATTCCAATAAACAAAAACTGCACATTTTAATGACTTGATTTTGGAGATCAATATCTAACCACATATTGCATTAAACAGCAACATGTGGTGGGATATTCACAGTCATTTCAATTCAGAATGAAGCATTCCTCTTTTTTTATTTCACCTCGAATGGCAATAGGATGCTGAGCCTATGCAGTGCTATGATTTATATCAAATGAGTGACCTCTAGGGCTGTAAGACTAGAACGGGTGACTAGTTCTCAATGGTAAGCTACTGGCACTTGACAAAGTGCATGAAGCAGAATGAATTTACTTCTCTTTTCCTCAATCATCAACAGGCTCTGCCCTGACCCCCATACTGACTCCTATAACAAGATCTCCTGTCTCTGACTGAAAAATTTACTGTCATGTCTACTTTTCATTGAGCTCAAGTGAGTACTTCTGTCACCTTCAGTGAACTGAGTCTGTAAAAGATTTAACTAAACACTAGTCACAGTTTAAAAACTAAGCAAGAACAACTCATATAAAAAATACCACTTTTAAGCACTTCTGTTTCCTAAGAGTCTGGGAGCTTTGCCTTTTGGTAATGGTTTTGCTTCTTTAGGTGTTTGTCATTAAACTGTTACAAGCTACTGCTCCACGAAGGAGTGAATGAAAGACTCATGGTATTAGTAAAATCTAGCAGTACTGAAACACACCTCCTGAACACAAACACAGCCAAAGTTTAAATGCTTGTGAAGTATGAAAGACTGAACAAAGTGAAATTTTACATATGAAGAGATATCAGCTATAAATCACATAGCCATTTGAATTTGTGATCTGATTTGTATACAATGTGCAGAACATTTTTTCCACACCCTTCCAATAACAGCAGTTATCACAGAAATACGACACCTAGCTACACATAAAAGCATGCATGGTATATCTTAATCATTTTAACTAGTATTTTACTAATATTTAACTTTATAAAGTAATAAAAACTAATATTCCAAGAACCCTGTCTATCAACAATAATGCAATTAAAAGAATGACACTTGGTGGTTTATTCCAACATCTCACTAAAGCCTTACACAAAATTTTCACTCCCCCTTTAATTTTCAATTCTTCTACACTCCCTGCTTCACAGCTTCTGGCTATTGGCTTTTACAATCTGTCCCTAGAGAGCCAGGAGTTATTACCCCTGTCGATGGAAGAGAAAGGGATGTTATTCCCCTGTCACCCTCTCCGGCTCCAGCAGATTCCTAGCTCTGATCTATAGCCTTCATTGGAGAAAAGCGTCTGACATGCTGTTAGTTCTCAACCCTGTCAGATCCATCTACCCATGCAACTGGCATTACTTACTGGAGACAGAGTCACAGGAGTCAGACCAAAAAATTGAGAAGAAAACACTATATCCACTTCTATTTGAGTAAATATAAGAGAGACATGTCTACCGCAAAGTGTGCAGGTTTCCAGGAGGCACTATGTGCCACTTACACTTTGAATCTGAGCTCAGAAACAGCTAAAGTAGTATCTGAAATTATTCATTATTACAATAGAAATACCATATAATCTAGGTAGCATCAGGTAAATCAGAAGGATACAGAACAATTAATGAAATGGATTTAAGCAAATTTAACAATTCCTTCAATACTCATTTAACAAAATACTAAATTTTTCAGTGCTTCCTTTTACTCGACATTCACATGGCTGTTATGTAAAATGGGCACCTTCAATGGCTGGCAAGAGGCAGCACGAGACAGTTATGACTGTCTTTAGTTGTATGCTGCCTGTCATTCCTCAATACAAATCCATATATCAGCATTTTGCATGCATTATTTTACAGGTCTTCAACAGTAAATTAACCTTTAATTTTAAAGTATCAATAAGGCGACTTAGATGGCTGGTTAAGTTCACCTTGTACTCCACACACTGAGTGAAATAAACTGATCTCCCCACCTCACATGCACTGACTGACTAGTACAGTGCTTGGCTCTGATCTCCAATACCTCCTCTGGCCAGGTAGTCTTTCATCAAGCTAGAGCCAAAACCACCATGCTTGGTGTGACTGTCAAACAAGGGGTGATGCTTCATCTCCACACACAGAGCTTACACTCATGCCACCAATATTTGCAATACAGGTAAAACTGGGAAGTCCTGCTACAGCAGTGCTCAACCCCTCTTCAGGCAGATAGATGCCATCATGACCCTCTTCACCAAGCTCCTGTGGGCTTCTCACATACCCATTTGCTGTCTCCTTGCCTTTCTTTTGTCCCACTCTCCTTTCTTAATTTCAGCTAGGTCATGGGAAGAACAGATTTGCTTCCCCTTTACAATTTTTACAGAGCAAGATCTCCCTTTCTGTATTTCATCATAAGCAAGGAGGTTGAACAGGGAAGGTGTTGCTGTTTCCAGTTCCTTTCTCTCCCTGTACTCAATAAGAAGGAGCAAGTGAGCTATTACTAGAGGAGGTAAGGGATCAGAGTCAAAGCAGTGGCTGTAGATGGTGCAGGATGAGACTTACTTGGCCCAGGTGGCCAAGGCCAATAGCAGCCTGGCTTGTATCAGAAATACTGTGGCCAGCAGGACTAAGGAAGTGATCATCTCCCTGTACTCAGCACTGGTGAATACTATCTTTAGTTTTGGGCTTCTCACTCTCTTCTCCCAAGTAACAAGCAATAGGACAAGAGCAAATGGCCTCAATTTGCACCTGGTTTAGATTAAATATTAGGAAAAATTTCTTCACCAAAAAGACTGTCAAAATTTGGAACAAGCTGCCCAGGGAAGTAGTGGAGTCACCATCCCTGGAGGTATCTAATAGACATGTAGATGTGGTACTTAGGGACATGGTGTGGTGGTGGACTTGGCAGTGCTAGGTTAATGGGTAGACTTGATGGTCTTAAAGGTCTTCTCCAGCCTAAATTATTCTGTGATATACTTTTCCAAGCCAGAATTGCTTTTGACCAGAGAAGTCAACACATTATCCTTAGGAAATCAGGATGCTCAGCAAATATTCTATGTATTTACAAGTAACAGCTACAACATAAGCAAACTCACAGTAGACAAGGTAGTGTCTCTTCAGAGGGGAACAGTAGGTAGCAGAATAGGATTTTGATTTTGAATGTGCTTCTGTTGGAATATAAAGAATAAAAAGTCTTCACTTTCAGTGTCCCTCAAAACCCAAACGTATGCTGCCTACAAGTTCTCATTCAACATTAAGAAATCAACTCTTAATCTTGCTGGATCAGCTCTTGCCTGATTTTTCAGTTTCCACACTCATTCTGATCTCAATTCTCCAGCAGAAGCAGCAGAGCCCACAGCTACACAGGACGTATTTTCACACTAACAGTCAAAAAGAACAGCCTGATATCTCACAAGACAGACTGGTAAAGTTTTCCAGATAACTAATATTTGGGGCATTTTTATACAGCAATATGGATTTCTTTCATTTTCCTGAGGTACAGTGCTATAACCATAATAGGTTTTATCTGCAAAAGCCAGCAAACAACACCTTAATATGATTTAAATAGACACACAGAAGTTTTAAAGCACAAGCAAATGGGATCTTACTGAGAAGAGAGGGCAATAACAGTATTACTTAAGATATTCTGTACAGGGATATACTAGGTTATCCTTTTAGCATGAGGAGAAATTAGAAATGCTTTAGTACATTTAAACAAGAAATTAATAGCAATTAGAAATCATGGAGGAGAAAAAAAGCAAAGTACTCTACTAATGCACAACAGTAGCTGCTTCTTTTCCTTAGCGGCACTGAGGCCTGTCAGGAAGGCTACAGACTGCTTTCTCATGGCAATTTCACTGAAATTGATGTATCTTATCCTCCTGAAAGTAATTTTTTCGTCATTGTAAGAAATTATAACTGTAAACAATTATCATTAAATGCCTGCCTCAAATGGCATGATGAGAAGACATTTAACACCAGGACTTTGTGGGCAGTTATAACTATACATGTGTATGTTTGCATGTGCAAACATATTTTTGGCAGATTTTTTTTACACTCCTTATCTGGAAAACTTTCTGTATCTTCAACTGTATGATATGAAGACAAGAAAAATGTAATATATGAAAGTGAAAATAACCAGCTTAATTTTTCCAAAAGCATCCTAAGACAGCATTTTTGGCCAGAGTTACTTTTAATTGCTAATATTTTAGCGTTCAGACCTTCACAAGCCCATAAAATTTAAGAGAAATGCAAAATAAATAGATTCAAAAACTAAATGAAGCACAGGGTAGCCAATCAATGCAAATGCCAGAAGTTAACACAGCATTTCAACATTTACACTAGTATACATTTACATTATTTGCTATATTTGTTACTTTCTGGATATATAAAAACACATATGGTGTGAGATGGAAACTATCACATGTTGCCCAATTTAAGAGTTTCACTTTCTTTGTATCTCTTTTAAAGCCCCCAGTTCTTCAAATGAAGGAATTCTAAGTGCTTTGGTATTTTTTAAAAGAAAGCTGATACACTACGTTTCTACCCTTCATAGGGATGCGCCCACAGTGGGAAAAGGGGGGGGTGGAGGATGTCTAACTTAACCATGACTCAGAAGTAATTAACACATGGCAAAACTCCTGGGAACAAGACAACACATAGTTTACACATCATGTACCAGTCAACGTAAACTTTAGCAGGGACTCCCCTCGCTACAGGATGGTACTAACAACTAATGGAGAGGAAAATATTCTACCAAAAATATCAATCACAAAACTCATCCTACTTTGAATTCTAAACAAGCAAGCAAGCACATACTGCTAGTAAACCACTGAGGCATTTAGAACCAAAATAGGAGTTTTGCTTTGGTTTTGTTTTTATTTTTCAATTTGTATTCAGACCAAATAGATGGCATTATAACACCAGTAAGGAGATGTCTAGTCTGAGGAATAAACATTGAAAACGCTCAGTTTCATGTATAAATCCCCCTAAACCTTGGAAAAATCAACATGGAATGCATTTTAAATCATTGGGAAGATGTCCCAGCACTGCAGAACTACAGTATGCTTATTAAACATTCTCTGTTCTATTCACTGATTCTTTAATATCGATTCAGAATAATCTTAAAAAGTCAGAGTTTAAGTTATTCCTAAATGTGAATTATTATTCATAAGAACTTTTGTGTCACTTTAGCACATTCCAATGCCAAGTTCTAAAGGTGGAAAATTTCATGTTCAATTTCCTGAATTGCACAGATAACCCACTACTTAAAAAATAAACCATATTTTCCTCTTTTGAACTAATAAAATCTTTATTTTTCTTTTAAATACCATACAGACCTTTTGGTCTAACTTCCACAGGGCATGCAACCGCAGAAGATGCCTTCAAGGGGACAGGGAAAATAAAACAAAAAGGAAACAAATACAGCAGATGAAGAAAAAAGAGGGGACTTGGGGACAACAGCATAAAAGGCAGTGATGTGACAACAGTGATGTGACAACAGTGATGTGACAACAGTCACATCACTGATGAGGAAGTTGGAAAGAATGAGACAGGCTTTGTTGTATCTTGACATACAAAATAAGAAAGCAAGATTTTGCAAAGACTTAAGCAGGGCTGCAGAGAGAAGGAGGCCAAACTGGAAGAAATGATGTTAGTTAAGAAAGCTAGTTACTAAAACAAAGACAGGCATTTTATTGCAGGAATTTAAACAAGCAGTATACACAGGAAGAACCAACAAGGTTTGTCTACCAAGATAAAGAAGGAAAGGCTCAAGAGTCGAGAGCCATATTTTAGCAATCAGTACTGAGAAAGGTGATGTTAACAGCAATAGGGACTGAACTGGAGGTAAGCAGAACAAGGAATGAAAAAGCCAGAAATATGTGAAAAATTTTCATGGGAAATTTGGAAGTCATCCACACGAAAACACCGTTCAAAGCTGTAAATGCAGAAGCCAGCCACAGAAAAATACAGAGAGAAGGGATGAGAGTTTGGAAGCATTGCAAAGACTGAACAGGAACAGCAACAATGAAAATGAAGTAAATGTGCAAAGAACAACAGAAAAGCATTGATTGAACCCTGGAAGCCCAAGAATGGAAGCTTAAATAGAGAATACTGCTTGGAGGGGGG
>NW_009915110.1:0-10529 GCF_000696875.1 Nestor notabilis | reverse complement strand
TATATATATATATATATATATGTATTGTGCCTGTCCACACATTAGCAGGGCATTCTAAAAATGTAGACTATATATACTGCTTTGAGTAGCGTACTACTTTGAGTATCTGTTGTCTTCACACCAGCTGTTTCCATAATTTTATACTAGCAGAAAACTGGTCTCAAAAGTCAGTCTGCAATTTCCATTGCCTACCCTTCCTTTATATTGGAAAATATGAGTACCAAGGTATGGTCTAGAATTGGTTTTCCCTGTGGCTGGTGGTGGTGTTCCATTCCGTAATGGGGAAAAAATAATTTTGGAGTTACTGACTTTGACTTGTTTTTGACCACTTCATTCAGCTCTGTAAATGTCTCTCACCTGCTTCCCAAGGATAAGTTTATCATATCACATATTTTTAATAAGTTGCATCAGCAACTGTAGCTGAATCTGAACTTCAGCTCTGGACTGCAGCTCAGAGCAGCTAATTTGCAAGTCCTGTTTAAGAGACAAAACAGAGACCAGTGCAAACTAAGCTGAGGAGAACCTGTCATCTATGGTGTACATTAAAATAAAATAAATTCAATCAAAATAATGTGGTATCAGATCTGTTTAGTCTCACAAATTCTTGACTTGTTTAGAAGCTTAAGCTGCACATACTAAATATTCTTTTAAAAGGTGTGTCATTACTGTGTGATTTTCATTTTCTGACATTAATTGATCTAGACTAACTGCCTTCTGCCAAATTTCAGTTCGAGAGATAGTGCCTTGTTTATTTATTAATTTACTACAAAACATCAAAAATGCCCTGCAGGCAACCAAAAGCAATCGTCAGTCACATCTAATCCTAAATTATGAAGTTGATTTCATTCCCCTCCCTTCTTCCTCTCACCTACTTCTATTTAATTTCTTGAATGAGCAACAGTGTGGGAACTGCCTGGAACATTTCTGTATGTACACACATAAAGTGTTCCCTCCTTTCAGTGCGCCCTTGATCTTAGCTGCAGACCCAGTCATGTTGCAGACATACCTGGGACAGCATTTTGGGAAACAAGAGGCTACCATATATGCCATCTTACTATAATACGTCAGTTTTCAGTGAAGTAGTACTGTAGTTGGTAAAGAGCTAAAAAAACCCCTCACCTGTTTTCCTTCTAAGCTAAAAGTCTACAACCAAAAAAGGGTTTTTAAGCTATTTTTAAGACCTTAAGGTAGAGGAGTATTTCAAAACCTCTGATAAAGAGGTAGTGAACACTACGGCATAGTAAGAAGATTTTTTTGTTTGTTTATGTGATATCTACAAATCACCTCCTGGATTACTTTTATCAGATGAATGAAAAACGGTTAAAATGACTGTGAAAATTTTTGAGTCATGCATCCATCTGATTAATGATAATTCAAATCACTGAATTAAATTCTCACTATTAAATTTTTGAATATTTTAACTGGTGATACAATTGACTGATAGTAGAATGAGTAAGTCAGATAAAAAAGCAGAATGAAGCCTTTATATAGGTGGCCATAAAATTTTCTTTTATAATTTCTAGTTCAGTTTGGGACAGTGTTACAACATCTTTTTGGATATATTACTGAAAAATTGTGACACATACTTCTAACTGTTACAGAATCCATTCTTATATACAGTTCAAATATGTATGAAATGACTTATTTAAACAGATAAAGATAAAAAGAATGGATGAATATGGTGGAAAAGAGCGAACAGGTTGTCATGGCTTACAGATAAATAACCAAAAGAACATTTAAGTGCTAAAGGTAGCTGTTTTACAAAAACTGTATCATACAGATACAAGTTTTGTAACTGACTTTTGAGCACGATAGAAATCTTAATACATGAGTATTAGATGATCCACAGCAGGAACATGTATGGAATAACTTCTTGTGCCAACGTAAAAAGAAAAAAACAACTTCAGAATTGTATATGATGTGTAGATTAATCTAGAATATAACAATGCAATAGTCGCTTCATTTTCTTGGGTGAAATCAGAAAAAAATTCTCCAAATAATTTCTCTGACGCATAACATTTTAGATTCAGTAGCACAAAATGTATATTTTGTAGAGATCAATAAAGTTTGCTTATAAGTACTCAGAAGTGGTTTCATTTGAAATGTTCCAGTAAGTTGTACAGCTGAAATACTCACCTATGAGCATACATAGAGTTATATATGTACACAGAGAGGGAGAGTTTACAGCATATTTGACTGAAGACATAGAATTATATATATATGTGTGCATATATATATATATATACACAAATCTAAAAATACATATCTGCAGTAGACTTATTTACATGTGGAACCCAAAGTGTGAAGAAACAGAGCAGTAAGCTCAGTGCCCATCAGTACACTATTCATACCCAACTCACATTTCATCATTGAGCCTTTGACCGACTAAGCAGCATGCTCTCGGCCTACCATGTCATGCCCTAGCATGTCTTATTCTTGTCTGCATATGCAATAAATTTTATTTTAAAAACATATTCTAGTCAAAAAAGTTACCCGCAGAGGTAATGTTGACTATAAAAGGTAGTTTGATCTGCCCCCTTCTCCATCTCTCTCGAACCCCGAGCTTTTTGTATATCAAAAGTGCAGACTCATCCTGACACGGGGGGCCAGCCTGTGCCAGGAGGAGTGGCCTTGTTGGCTCTTTGCCATGCACATTCATTCTAGATGATTGGGGTGGTCCACCATGGACCAATTCCACAGTGTTAGACCCATCTAACACAAATACTTACATGCCTTTATCTTGGTCAGAGTGGTCCACCACAGAGCAATTCCACAGTGTTAGACCTATCTAACACACTTGGTGTTTAGCCGAAAAATTCCTTTTCCCTTGCTCTTTTTTAACTGAAAACAAACATGATCCATTTGTGCAATAGAAACGATGGTAAAGGGAATAGTTTCTTAAATAGTTTGATTACAATTTATTGTTCATGTAAGTTCAAGAGCCTGCTCTTGAGTAGTCCAAGCTTAAATTTATTAACCTAAAGACTGTGATGAACTATGATGCCTTTATTTTCTGCAGATCTAGGGATATCTGTGAATAATATCAATAGTATTGTTCTCCAAAAGTTTTATAGATTGATGAGAAATTGTTTCTGTTAGCATTATTTGTTTGCATTATTTGTTAGCAATCTTTTTTTCTGTTTTTGGTTCATCATTGGTCTTACATTAGGGAAAGCAGTGACTGTGCAGATTTCCTAGTGAAGAATAGAAAATAACTGCATTGCTGACACCAGCATCCTTCTTTAAGGAGGACCTTTAAGAAATGAGACCAATGGCTTTAAAATATAAACCTTTGTACCTTTACAGAACAAAGGAGTGAGTTTCAATTTTCTACACATTTAAGTCAGAGTACGAAATAGACAAACAGCAAGGATTGGAGGCTGCAATTACTGTCTTAATTACAGTATTTATATGCATTCTCTTTCTTGGCCCTATTCTTTACATATTTACAGATTTACAAATTTGTAAGAATTGATAAGTTATCAGCCTAGTAAACCCTCAATGCATTCATGTCGCTCTCACTTACACATAATTTCTTCTTGCTAGGTCCCCTGTGTTTTATTTGAGAGTTGCTTTATCTATTGTGAGCCAATAATGCATTGAATTGTGTGTGCACTGGCATATTATCTTGTTGAACCATTCAATTAAATATGGTAATGTTGAACACACTGACACAGTTAAACACTCAGGTGAATGCGCAATTCACAGTGAAGTGCAGAAATATTTAAAGTCATCTGTGTGCCTTCAAGCAATCTGTTTTATCTAAAAGAACACTTCAGGATTCAGAGACTGATATATGTCTGAAAAGGCAAAACGTTGCAACTTTCAAAGCATAGCTCTCATGACTGAAAACAGGCTCTTTAAAAGACCCAGTGCCCCCAGATAAAGGACAGCAGTGAAGCACCCTACCTTATCATGCGAGTAATAGGCACAAAAGTGAGATGTTGCTGTCTACTTGAAATCATTGTATGCATTAACAACAGTATTTTGGCCTATGAACATTTTCATTATGGAGTAAAATTACACTCAATCTATAAATCATAGAATCATAGAATCAGCTAGGTTGGAAAAGATCTTTAAGATTATGTGACATGACCTTACATTTCTGGACAATACCCCACTGCAGAGGGCTGAGCAGTTTCCTTGGAGATAATATGACATAAGTATGTTCCTAGGTGAGCCTTTTGCATCTAAACCAACCTAATTCTCCATTGAAGACTGTACCTGTGAAACTTAATGAGAAACTAATGTTACATGCTCACTACATGGAGTTTCAAATGCTAATAACTAAATCATATCAAAACCAATTTTCTCCAGAACACTCCAAAGCACTTCTCCTTATTGCTGTTTTCCTGCCAAATTTAAACTTTCATCCCCCAGCTGTTTTGGCTATAGAGTGATTATAAAAAATTGTCATAGTAATTGTTTACTGTCAAGAGTGTCTTTTCTCAGCTTTTACATGCTTGAAAAGCGTAATCTTTTTTCTCCTTCAAACTTTAGAGAAGAATATGAAAACTACAGTCAAAATCAAACAAATAAAAAAACCAACCCCAACCCAAACAAACAAACAAACAAAAAAAATCCCCAACCTGAAAAAAGTCCAATGCATATAGGCCAAAAGTAGAAGTTTGAAAATTTCAGCCTGAGTTGAAAGGTTCAAGAATTATTGAATACTGATGTCATCAGGTTAGAATACAAACCATTATTCAATTTGATACTTGGCTATTACTTCTATTGCTATTGATTATTTTACTGCTGGAGGAGTGCTGGATGGAATTCAATTGGCACATGGTCACTAGGCATTCCAGTTGGAATGAAACTAAAACTACAGCCTCCTCAATTTTTTGGCAAAATGTAAGATAACTGAAAGAGCTTACAAATACACCATTTAAAAATGGGACACAGCTCTTACATTCACTTAAAACTGTGGGAAAAAATATTCAAATTTAACTCTCAAAAAGGTTTCACTTAACGGTGAAAGGTCCATGATTATTTTATTACTTTCCTGAGAAGCAAAGGAAACATGTAGTTTTAACATAAAAAATGAAAGGAAACATGATGTTTCTGACTACACATTGCTGAAATGCTTTATCCAAGTCTCATATTCAAAATGAAACCTCCAGTGAGGTAGGAGCCTATTCAAATAACTTCAGCCAAGGTGAAAGCTCTGAGTTATTACCCTTCTCTGTTTTCCATATCATACCACTTTCTCTAGATGATGTTATTTTAGTTTAACCCTAGTTGGCAACTAAGTACCTTGCAGCTGTTCACCCACACCCATCCCCCAGTGGGCTGGGTAGGAAATTCAGAAGAAGGTAAAATCCATGGGTTGATAAGAACACTTTAATGATTGACATAAAGTAAAATATTTTTAACAATAAAAATGATAATAGAAAAAGAGAGGAATAAAACCTCAGAAACACAAGTGATGCTCGTCACCCACTGAACAACACTCAGCCCACCCTGAGCAATGATTGACTCCTCTAGTTTCTAAGCTTCTAAAAGCAGATGTACTTGTTTTCATAACCTTTTTGTGTTTGTAATGGAAAAAAACTTTTCTGCTACTATCATATAATAAACCTTTTGACCATTTGGCCATATATGAACATTTCTGTGACACTGATGACCTTCCTCCACTCCTTATTCAACAGTCGTTGTTCACATACAATCTTTCTTAGTAATGCAAAAACTGGAAGGAAGTTGGGGCTAAGCTTTAATTTGAAGTTTATACTAATCTCCAGGAATATGCTGACATCTTTCATTTCAGATATAACCTCTGCATAAGAGTGATGGAAAAAGGTTTCACATAAATACATGCTGAAAAGAGAAAAAAGTTTGCAAACACTCTTGGGAAGAGGGTGTTTTCTTGAGGTATTGAGGCACAAAAGAATTAAAAAGAAACAAGTGAGTTGACTGAAACATTGCATAACTAAATGATTCGTACAACAGATACCATGTCAACAAAGACTGTGCTTGTAAAATTAAAAGCTGTTTCAACTCATATTCGCTTAACTAAGATTATATCTAAAATATGCTGGTAAAGCCCTTATGATCATGGTTTATAATTTGTAGTATCACAATGCCCAGGAGTGCCCGTCACAGACTGAAACACTATTGTACATCGTGTTACACATCCAGAAAGAAGATATATTTTAACATTGCCTCTGATAAATGAATGTTCTTGAAGTATGGATAGATACCAACCAATTAAAGTACTTATGCTTTTGGGACATATGTATTAGACAGTTACTTCAGATAGGAACCCAGGAATTGTTATATTCAACCAAAAGAAGAGTCCACTAGTTTGTTTCTGAGAGTAGCACTACATCCCCGAACAAATGGCATAAGAAAAAAAGAAAAACCCTCCAAATTTCATTAGGAAATGAACAGCTATGCATTGTTTCCAGTATACTCAGATTATTTCCTGTTGTGGTTTAAGCCCAGCCAGTAACACAACCACACAGCCGCTCGCTCACTGCCCCCCTCTTCTTCCTCCCCCTGCTCCCGGAGGGATGGGGAGGAGAATTGAAGGAATGTAACTCCCACGGGTTGAGATAACAGCACTCCAGTAACTAAGGTATAATACAAACCACTGCTGCTACCAATAATAATGATAAGGGAAAACAACAAGGCGAGAGGATACAATTGCTCACCACCCACCAACTGATACCCAGCCCGACCCGAGCAGCGATCTGGGCCTTCCGGGTAACTCCCCCCAGTTTATATACTGGGCATGACGTGCTGTGGTATGGAATACCCCTTTGGCCAGTTTGGGTCAGGTGTCCTGTCTCTGCTTCCTCCTGGCTTCCCCTCCTCCCTGGCAGAGCATAAGACTGAGAAAGTCCTTGGTCAGAGTAAATATTGCTGAGCAACAACTAAAAACATCGGTGTTATCAGCGTTGTTCCCAGACTGAAAGTCAAAACCACAGCACTGCACCAGCTACTAAGAAGGAGAAAAGAATGACTGCTGTAGCTGAACCCAGGACATTTCCATATTTACTTTTTCTGACATCCTCTCAACGATTTGACATTATCATATTCAGTTCTGTGCTTTTATATTACCTATTGCTGCTTTCCTTGTGATTTGTTTCTATGTGTAATGCACATACTTAATGTCTTTGGCTTCAGTAGCTGCTAATGCCACAGCTAACCCTGTGTCCTAGGAAAGGGTTGAACAGGATCTGCAGGCTAATGAACAAGAGCCAAAGAGAGACATTTAATTGATGGGCCTTAATTTCATTAGTTTACCACTTAAAGAGGGGTATAATAAGTTACAATCAATGGCAGTATGCCAGGAACTTGTTTGGAGTCCGGTGCAAAGTTAGACGCTCCTAACTTCTTGGACCTGTGGTCAATCTCTGTGAGCTATCCTTCTGGTTTTCAGCTTAAATTTGCATTCTTCTGCCATCTCCTCATAGAAGAAGGTTACCAGGATGGATTCCAGACCATCTATTTCTATGCCACTTCAGACCAGCTAGCAGTAATAGAGGAGGAATTTTTTCTGATCTCTAAATTAATGATCATGCAGACCTACAGCACCACATGGGTGAAAAGAAGAGAGAAAAATTCTATTGTGACATTTTTTATTTCTTAATTTGTATAACCTCTTTAAAATATTTCAGCCATTTAGAGTAGTGTGTGCAGTTTTAGGTCCCTGTCATCATTTAAACTCAGCTGGTAACTAA
Source organism: Nestor notabilis (assembly GCF_000696875.1). Classification (NCBI taxonomy): domain Eukaryota; kingdom Metazoa; phylum Chordata; class Aves; order Psittaciformes; family Psittacidae; genus Nestor; species Nestor notabilis. The sequence continues at coordinate 2,844 of NW_009915110.1, read as the reverse complement.
GCACCAAAGAGCTGCTTACTTACCCCTCATCCCTTTTTCCTCTGGGCAGGATAATTAAAAGAATGTAAAAACTGTGGGTTGAGATACTAACAGTTTAATAATTAAAATAAAGTACAATATACTGCTACTACTACTACTACTAGTAATAGAAAGGGAAATAAAAAGGAGATAAATATAAAACTAGAAGAGAAAGAAAAACAACACAATAAACCCCAGTGATGCACAATATAATTGCTCACCACCCGCTGACCAATACCTGCCCAACCCAACCAGCAATCTGGGCCTTCCAGGTAAATCCCTTGAGCTTATATACTGGGCATGATGTGCAGTGGTAGGGAATACCCCTTTGGCTAGTTTGGGTCAGGTGTCCTGTCTCTGCTCCCTCCGGGCTTCTTGTGGTCTTCCTCACTGATAGAGCATGAGACTGAAAAGTCCTTGATCAGAGTAAGTGCTACTTAGCAACAACCAAAACATCAGTGTGTTATCAGCATTGTTCTCAGACTAAAGCCAAAATACAGCACTGCACCAGCTATTGGGAAGAAAATCAAATCTATCCCAGCCAAAACCAGAGCATCGTCACAGCGCACGGAGGACATCACTAAGGTGCTGGAGCACTTGACCCGTACAGAAAAACTGAGGGAGCTTGTCTTGTGCAGTGCAGGGAAGAGGTAGCTTCTATGGCCTTACCAGCAGCCCCCAGTGTACCTATGGGGTGGTAAACAAAAGTATTAAGCCAGGCTCTTCACAGTAGTGCCTTGGTTGGAAAACGAGAGCAACAGCTTAAAGTGAAATGAGAGAGGAGATAAGGAAAAACGTTCTCACAATGAAGACAATAAAGAAATAGAGTAGGCTGCCTGGCAAGGAAAGTGACATCCTTTGAGGTTTTCATGACCTGGTGGGACGCATCCTTGAGCAATCTGGTCTGACATCAGAGTTGACCCCTGGTGTGGAATGAAGGTTGGATTACAGACCTTCTTGAGGTCCCTGCCATCCTGAATTTTCCTACAATGCTATGACCCTAAAGGAGGATGCCTTTGAAAAATTCTAACAGTCCCACTGAAAACTGGCACAACAGAGATCTTATTCAATATTTGAGCCTAAGGAGCCAAACAACACAGGTTAGTAGTTACAGTATAGGATAGTAATTAAAAGTAGGAAATGTAGACTAAAAATTACTATATTATATATGTTATTTTATTTTTAATAATGACACTTCTTCAGAAAGGAATTATACTAGGTATAGGGCCAGGATGGACAGACACATCTGTATTGTATACGTTCAGGACACTCACCTGTGCTTGTAGACAAAAGAGCTTCTTTAGAGTAAGATCTGTTGTCTTTGACACAGTAACTCCTTTGGTCAGTATAGGCACATCTGAAAAAAGGAGGAGATTTATGAAAGTGTAAATGCCTGTTAGTCACCTACTGCTATTTGAATTTCAAGGGGCAAGGTGCCCAGATGAGATTCATGCCCTCAGAAATCTGCATCTTGTCCCTCTGAGAAACTGAGATAAACGGTCTTACGCTTCCAAAACATTTAGACAGTCATGAGAACATTATCATTACACTTTCAGATAATAAGTTTTTACAGTATGTTAAAATTAGCATACAGCATTACAGCAAATATGATGATGAGGAAGGATGTAAATTCATAAATGAAAAAAAAAGAGACTATTTTAAGTTCATTATGAATTTTAAATGAAAGAAACCATTATATTCACCTTTTAGTGCCAGTAATTTATTTTGGGGACTGTGGAATATTGCATAAAATATGTTTACAAGAATAGTTATTTGGACGTGATCTTTTCTGCTGGATCTTCAGAAAGGACCATTTTTCTGCCTGATGATAATTAGCACAGAATATAGTTTGGGTTTGATGAGGACCATTATTACAGCTTTACAGACTGTTTTATCAGTCTATGGCAAGAAACTATTGTCTGTCAAAACCCTAACCAGATGTAACATAGAAGGACCCAGAATTAACTCCAACAGATATGCAAATATACTTTGATAGGAAACGGTTTTCAGTTTCTTTTGTCTTATTTTTCTCTTCTCTTTTTCTTTACTCTGTGCTGCAGTGTTGGCTCATGGATAGCTAGATGCAAAATGAGACTGACATGTTGGACACATGGATATCAAGGATGTGGTTTCCCTAGCAACAGTAACCACATAAAAGGTCTCAGAACTTACTCATGGGACATTTCAGTTTTTCACATAAAATGAATACTGGTGGTGAATATGATCGCTTCAATAGAACTACAGTGAAAGTATCACAGAACTGTAGCGTAATAAAGTATTAGACTTTTCTATTTTCTGAAACCAGATATCACACAAGAATATTGCCTTTATATCATGGAGAAGAGAACCTTGAGAACATGAGAGGCATTAAATCCAGCAGAATTTTGCTGCTTGAAAAAGTTTAATTATTTAGCATTAGATTTAGCTAATTACAAATAGTTAAACTATGTCAGCAAGAAGTGAAACAGCATCAAAATCTAGACACAATCAGACTGAGATTAAAGTGTAGCACAAAAGCTATGTGGATCTCAAAAGTTTGGTCTAGAATTGTTTCAGGTTTTTGCAGCATTTAGTTTTACTTTATCCATAAATACAGCAAACAGACTTGCTAAAGACAAAGGTTTTGGTAGAGGAGTCATGCACTAGTGTTAAAGAGCAGGAGTACAAGTATGGATTGAGATCTGGCACTCTGATGAGAATCCCAACGAAAAGGTGTTTTAATTATGTGGGTAACACAGAATAAACTTGTAGAGGTCATTGAGAAAAAACAGGCGCACGCTTTGCAGAAAGGCAAGAAGATGTCCTGTAAGTGTGTATATATATATA
>NW_009915109.1:0-36359 GCF_000696875.1 Nestor notabilis | reverse complement strand
GGGTGCTGGGGAGGGACTCTTTGTTAGGGACCATAGTGGTAGGACAGGGGTAATGGCTTTAAACTTAACCAGGGGAACTTTAGGTTAGATGTAAGGAAGAAGTTCTTTACAGTGAGGGTGATGAGGCACTGGAATGGGTTGCCCAAGGAATTTGTGAATGCTCCAACCCTGGAGATGTTCAAGGCCAGGCTGGACAGAGCCTTGGGCGACATAGTTTAGTGTGTGGTGTCCCTGCTTATGGCAGGGGGGTTGGAACTAGATGATCTTAAGGCCCTTTCCAACCTTAACTATTCTATGATTCTGTATTTTATCACTATGTAATACCTCGTAGCATCCACATCTTGCGTTCTTAATGCCATTCTTGTCTCTGCATATCAAGGGCAGGGTGGAGAAGGCACATAGAAGGCAGCTAAGATAATTAAGAGGGTAAAGTAGTAGCCTTATGAGGAGAAACTATAAAGGCTGAGACATTTCAAACAAGAGACGAGAAGGCTGTGGGGGTATGATTAAGCTCTAGGAAACTGTGGAGATGTAGGACAAGATGAATGCAGAACTATTTTTTTTTTTTTTTTTTAGCAAATTCCTCAGTATTAGAAATACTTGGTGAAGTATTCTCCAATCTAGAAAGTGTGGTGTAGCCAATAGGAGGCTGGTTTAAGATGAAACAATACTTTTTTTACTTCAAAGACTCTAGATTTTCTTGCTACAAAAGTCTGTGGAGACAGTATCAGCAGGTTCAAAATAGATTAGAGAAACTTATGGACATCAGGTCCAATTAGATCAGATTACTCAGAGCCACATCCAGTCAAATTTCAAAAAACTCCAAAGATGGAGGACTCATAACCCCTCAGGGCAACCTGGTCCAGTATTTCACTGCCCTTGTAGTGTAAGAGGTTTTCTTAATATTTAATGGGAATTTTGCAGGTTCCAGCTTCTGTCTGTTGCTTTTGGTCGCGTCTCCATTCACCTCTGAGAAGAGTGGCTTTATCTTCTCGGTTTTCTTCCATCAAGTAACTGAATACAGAGGTAAGATGCCCCACTGAGCCTTCTTTTCTCCAGGTAGAATAAAGCCAAGTTTCTCATCCTTTCCTTGTACATCTTGTTCTTGAGCCACAATCATACTGATGGCCCTTCACTGGCCTTGCTGCAGTATTTCCATGTTTTTCTATTGTTTAGTCCAATGAAATATATTAACCTGAAGCCACAGCATTTTGAACTGATGGTTTCCTTTTCATATTTGTCATCTCAATGAGTTTTTAAATATGGAGAGACAATAATATCATACTTATTCCCAGTACTGAAATATATGACATCTGGTCACTGATACTGCTGATTCTACAATTTGGGTTTTCAGCTTGAGAGTGCTATAACTCCCCAAATATTCAAAATGACAACTGCAAAAATATTCGTCTTCCACCTTCTAGAAATAATGTCATAAACATTGTCAAAATTCATTAAGCTTAAGGGGCAGCAAGGTCTAATCTCTGCATAAGGGACAGGATGAATGCCACATGTTCCAGAATTTTAATGAGAATTCCACAGTTGACTTAAGCTGGATGTTCCAGCGATGGAAAAGTTCCAGGTATTATCTGCATCCCCTGTACAGACTTTCCTCTTTTTACCTCTCAGGCAGAAACCCATTATGTAGCTTGAACAATGAAACTTCTGGTACCACTGGGAGTAAGGCTGTTATAATGATGGTCCGGTCAGTGCACTGAAGTCAGCTGAGAAAAAACATCTAATTGTTCCATGAAGTCTAAAAGCAAAATGTAGCTCCTAAGGTACATACCTGTACTGCACATACCTAGAAGAATGTAGCAACTTGCAGGTTTTCCTCCCCCAAAACCATCAAAAAAAGTCAGATATCTGCTATGTATTGATTTACTCCACTGGGCCTAGACTGAATTGGGTAATAGCTTGCCATTACCTCGCAGTTCATCATCTGGTGGCATCTAATCAATAGATCAAGTGGTAGTTGCAGTTAATCTTATTTCTACATATCAGTGTACAGATCAGCACAGAGTTTTGTTTGTTTCTCTTCAGCCTCTTCAAGACTGATCCAAGAATTCCAATTCTTGATGACAGGGTGTATCCAAAACCATGCTGTATACCCTCCCTCCCCTTCTACAATTTCTCCATAACCACATCCAGTTCAAATTTAACCTTAATCCAAACTTGATCTTCTCTTTTTTCCTCCCTTCTTTTCAGATTTCAGACATACCATCAGCTCTGGCAGGGGGGTTGGAACTAGGTGATCTCTAAGGTCTGTTCCAACCCAAACCATTCTATGATGAGGGAATTTCTGCTTCTAAGGTACCACCTGGATTCCTCTGGCCAGGTCTTTTATGGAGCCCCTTTTCCAGTCTGACAGTGCTTTCCCACAAACCTCTCTCAACTTGAGCAGATTTTTGTCCTTCATGTCACAAACACAGCAAGCTTTCTGTTATAAGTTTTTTTGTTCTTGGCTGCTATTTAGCATTCCTGACTTTCTCATGGAGCTACCTGTACAAGACTTAATCCATCTCATATGGTTCAATAATATGGCTTATTTTCCTAATGCTATGTATAAACAAAATGGTGTGTGTGGTACAGCAGCACCCCTGCAGTCATAGTCCCTGAAGGTTCAGGTCACGGGTAGTTCTGACTCATGTGGTCTGGCTTTCACTCCAGGGAAAACAGGGGATGTCAGGGAGAAGGAGCTGCTGTGTGTGCCTCCTCTTTGCCCAAGTCCAAATTTCCAGAGTGCATATTCCAGCCCAAGGAGGCTGGAAGTGCTCCAAGGCAGCCCAGCTTGGACACAGCCTGAAAGACCAGAACACCAAGCGACTTTGGGATTTTGTTTTTGTTACTTGTCTGTATTTGGTCCCAGGTCAGACAAAGTAGAAGGAGAGCACAAGATTGCACTTGTGTTACGTGCTCTGCAAGTCACTGCCTTTAGTAAGAATGTACTCAGATCCATTGCACAAAGCAAAGAAATAATGATCCTAGAAGTAACTGTACAGACTCTCATTGAGAATGCCAATGGAAATAGAAACAAATCAAAGTTAAACCAAAGATATATCTGATCTAAATTTGATGTTTACAAATCATGAACTTCAGATTTGTGTTTGACAGGTCTGTATCGATCCAGCAGAAACAAAAAAGTTTCACTGTGGAGGAACTGAGATGAAAAGTATTAGAAGAAAACATGTGAGTCACAGAAAATGACATTTGGACCCATAAATGAGGAGTGTGGGCAAATTAACTGAAGACATGTGGCACAAGTTTTGAGATGAGAGCAACAAAAAAAGAAAGATGAGATGAGAGGGATGCAGTGAAAAGAAGGAACTGAACGGCAATGACTGTGCTTGCTTTGGAATGGGCTGCTAGCTAGTGGGAAAAATAATGGATGCAGCTGGAAAAATTACTGCATTTCAGATGAATTTTGCAGCTGCGATGGAGACATAAACCGCTTGTCACCAGGACTCTTTCCCTTGATTTATAACCTGGTCACCCATCCATCTCTGAATATCGCTTTCTCTGTAGCATACACTTCTGAAATTGTGCCCCTCAAAACCGGGAAAGTCATTGGAACAATAAAGAAAAATATAGAGTTCTTTCAAGAACTAATAGTTTTGTTATCTTGTGTGAGTCAGCTTGTGTGGGAGTTGAAGAGCTTTGTAGCACATTTGTTAACTCTGCAGCTAGTAAAGTTTAGTGTTTAAGTGGATGCCTGTGAAAGTTGTCTCATCCAACTAAATCAATTTATTTTAAGTCTTTGCAACAAATCTGTTCTTACAATCTCTTTGGTATTGGGTTGAATTCCTCAGTGTAAAATGAATTGCTTATCAGATTTTGCACATTATGAAAGCTGTACCCACAATGTTTCCAGGCTTGAGTCTATTAATTGGTGGAATTTAAAGATGAATACAGATGGTAAGCCTATTAATAAATAATGGATAGGGAAGTACACACCAATTCTTGGAAAAATATTATATGTGGAGTGTACTGTGTAGTTTAAGATAAGACTGATTTTCATCCCCAAGGAATTTTTATATGTACTTGCAAATTAGACTTAATATATGTATGTAAAAGAAAAGGACAACTCTGCAGCAGGATGAAGTTGCTCACTTCTAATGAAAAATAGAAATAGTCTCATTAAGATAGAATATTAGACAAAAGAGAGAGTGAGCATCTCTTGGTTGAGGATAAGGAAAAAACCATTTAAATCAAACACGGTGTCTCTCTATCCAGTGAAACACACTCTGAGGAGGCAGCCCCGTAACATCCAAACACGTACTTTCAGAGCTCAGTCCAGGTGTGCATGTGCTTTGTAAGGGTTCGTAAGGGCTGTGACAGAGACAGTGAGTGCCAGCACCACCGACTGACCTTGTGATGCTGCCGCAGTCCTACCTGATTGTGACCTTGGTCCCAGCTGGCGTGCATGTGGGTGAGCAGGGCTGTCGGAACCTGATGGCAAAATGGCACTTAAAGAAGCCTGCTTTGGAGTAGGGTATGTACATGTAGCCTGGGGAAAGTAAAGAGCCACTGTGTTACTGATGTGGTGCAGAGAAGATAGTATCGAATTCTTTTTGAGGGCTATGTTACAAAGAAAGAAGAATAAGCTCAGATCAGTTCCTTTTGAGTTGATGGGGATGTAGGAGTGTGGAGGTCTTGTGGGACAGTCCTGTAAGAGTTTAAACAGAAGGCTTAATCACCCAATTCTTACCTTATTTCAGCAAACTTGCTTCCAATATGTATGGAGCCTCCTGGCTCCTGGCTTCTACACCATAGCCCCAAGGGAAAAGTACCTTGTGAAAGATAACCTGGGGTAGGATCCAACCTGTATTGCTCTCTGTGCAGTAGTGGGGAATCTAGAGATATGTAATGACTTTTACTTCTGTGATGCAGACAACAAGTACTTGAGTATAGGTGCTTAAGAAGAAGCCTTTCTATAAAGATGTTCTGCAGAAGTTAATCTGGGAGACTGAATGAATAAATTCAAACTAGTCAAATAGACCACAAATAGACTTTTAAAAAAGTGGTTGAAAAATCCACAAAATGTAATAGGCAGTAATATTGCCAGTGAAAAAATCTACAGGATTGGCTAAACTGCCTATAGACCATGCTCTGTGTAACAGCACCACTGTTATTCTAGGTAAAAACTGCAGCTGAAAAGAAATACTAATCTGTTACTAATAATAAATAGATGTATCCTAGCCCATCCCAAGGATCTTTCTAGTATTTCATTTAGCCTGGGAAATTACATCTGCTCCTTTATTTGCAGTCCTTCTTCTAGAACTGCTGTTGTCTGAACTAACTTCAGCAGGCTTTGTCTTAACCTGATAGTCAAAGATGTTTTCAACTGAGCATAGAGTGAAATTATAGCTTTGTAAACAGCTTAACTAATGACTGTACTTACTTCAGCTGGCCGACAGGCAGTGTTATGTTGTGTGTCAGTCAAATTAATTTCTGAGAATCTGATGGAAATTGCTATTTTAATTATGAATCCTTTATTCCCTAAGCTCCCTGCTAACTTCCCAGACTTACACTGTGGCCCACAGGTGATAAGGATGTAAGATAAGGTGGCCAGGTATGGCTGTACAATATGATCATTCATATTTTTATAAGGATTTAAAATATGGTAGGCATCTTACGAAACAAGAATGTGTACCTGTCCACAGAGCCGCATTTGTGATGGCACAGATTTCCATCATATGCTAGAAAGCTGGATAATAGGGAATGTATGAGACGAAAGAGAAGGATGATAGCACGGCAAAGTGGGTATGCACTGAGGTACAAAAAGTGGTGCAGCTTCTTTTCATTACCTCTTTTGCCCTAAACTTCTTAAAGGAAAAAAAATGGAATGGAACTTTTGGTGTTGACTTGAGTAGGAGGGAGCTGATGGATTGAGGGAAGGTTGGGGGAAGAACACCCTACATGCTATGAAATTACAGAAAAACAGATAAATATAAGTTAAGGTTGCATATGTACTGCTTTCATCCTGAATGCCAATGTGCAAGTTTCACTGTACATTATAAATGTAGAACAAAGTTCTTACAACACGTCAGTTACCGAGCTCCCATTGGCATAACTGCAGCTTAATTTTTACTCATTTTCTTCCCTGGTTTAAAATCTCCTGATCAAATCCAAATCACCTTTTTAAGACTCTGGGATAATCCTTCAGGAATACCTTCAGTAGTTCAGGGTTTAGTTTGTGCTGTTTTATGATCAGTCTTTTGTATTTCCTGTACCTAATTGTGCATTTTAATGAAGCTTGCGTCTATAACTTTTGTCTCCCAAAGAGATGATAATTTTCACTTAGAATAATTTTAGAATTCTTTTAGATGATTAGTATTCTTTAGAATATATAATTTTTCTACTCTGGCAGTTGGAAAGATCATACTGGCAATTTATGCCTATTCTAGCCTCGAAACCTACGTAAGTTTAACCAAGCCAATTTTAAGTCACATGGTTAGAAAATCTGTGTAAATCTACCTGTGAATATCCTTTTATACTGACTAAATTTGATTTGGATTGATAGATATTGGTACAAAAAAAGAAGATGCAAGTTAGATTTAAGTGGATCTGACAGCATTCTCAATATACATTTGCAGTGATTCCCCAGTATCAGTTGTTACATCAGTTTAAGTTTTACTGCTGAAACGTGCTTCAAGACCTTCATCTTTTTTCCTTTTGCACGCAGAAGCTAACCTTTCAGCCCTATGCCACCAGTAGGTCTGGTTCATATGGATGTCACTACCCATGGCCTCCATCGACTGAGGTGGATGGTCCCAAGGTACCAGCACCAAAAAGGTCAGGGCAGCGAGCAGGTGTTGGGGAAGATGCGGTGCTGGCCGGGTGTGATGGGCTCCGTATTTGCACAGGCACAGAAAAGATTGGAAATTACTGAGTGAAAACACAGCCAAGCAAGCCTAAAGAGCCTCCCATGAATTTTTGACTTGGAGCTGTCAGTGTTGCCAACTATTTTTAGTGCTTGCCTTGCAGATACAGCTAGAAGTATGAGTTTGATAGCAGGCACAGGTGCTGCCATGGCCTATCCCATATTGTCCTAGGTCATGGGGGCAGAGGAGGCTATTACTGCCTGCAGTCCTCTCTGGCTAGGTGGGGAGCTGGAAGTGGGGGTGATTGCAATGAACATTGAGTAATTGAGAGCAGAAACTGAGTGTGTTTGTTGGGTAGGGCTGGAACAGACAGGGAAGTGCTGATGCAGACTCTTTGTAATCCTGCTGGGATCATCATCCCTTAAATGGATTTTCATAATTGGAAGAGTATGAACAACATAAAAAGTGGTGACTTACCTTGCTTTGCTTCTTCTTGTTTCCTGGAGCATAGTTGTGTGCCGCCTCTGTTAGTAGCTGGTGGGCAGTCTGCTCATATGAAATATTAATAATCGATACTAAATTATTGTTTTGTTGAAAATAACCTTTTTTAATGAAAGCACTGGGGATGGGTATTTTTCATTGGACTTTTTTGTGTGTTTCTGTGAAGGTAATTTTTATTTTGCTTGCTTAAGGAAATGAATCTCATGTAACTGGCATATACGTGTGTGTGTATCACATTTGTGAAGACATACGAATACGTGTCCCTTAGTGCCTTAATACTTGTCTTCCCAATTATTTTTTCAATCTAGTGGCTGTTTTCTACTAAATTTCATAATGGGATAGAAGGTTTACAGACACTGGGTTCTTACAGCTTCAGTAAGTAAAATACAAAATCTTGTAGAGCAAAGAAGCCCTTTTAGGGACCTCACCAAAGGCAAGGCTACTGTCCTTAGAAGTTACCAAAGAGTCACAGAATCATCGAATGGTTTGGGTTGGAAAGGACCTTAAAGATCATCTAGTTCCAACCCCCCTGCCATGTGCAGGGACACATTGTAGTAGACCAGGTTTCTCAAAGCCCCATCCAACCTGGCCTTGAACGCTACCAGGGATGGGGCAGCCACAGCTTCTCTGGGCAACCTGTGCCAGTGCTTCAGCACCCTCATAGTAAAGAACTTTTTCCTAATATCTAGTCTAAATATACCCTCTGTCAGTTTAAACCCATTCCCCCTTGTTGTGTCCCTACATGCCCTTGTAAAAAGCCCCTCTCCAGATTTTTTGTAGGCCCCCTTTAGGTATTGGAAGGTTTCCCATTTGAGTTGTAAATCAGTGGGGGGTCATTAGCTTCACTGCAGAGAAAACTACTTGTTTACTCTATTTGGATGACTGATCACAACCCTTTAAGCCCGGCAGTCCAAACAATTTTTTGTCCATCACTCACTTACCCAGCCAATATCTCACCAACTTGGCCATAGAAGATCATTACAAAGGTCTTGCTAAAGTCAACACGTCCTACTGTATTCTCCTTGCCCACAGTGCCAATCATTTCAGCATACAAAGCTATCTTGTTGTTTAGGCAGAATTTGCCTGTGGTAAATCGACGCAAGCTGTTCCTTGTTCCTATTCATGTTCATGTTCTCCATGTTTTTGAACATGTGTTTATATATGTGAATTGTTTCCTTGTGTTGTCTGGAGTACATACTAATTAAAGACTCATTTGTTTCCATAATTAAATGGGATATAGTGAATCACTTTACAAAGGCATTAATACAAACATCAAGTAACATTAAAGTATATTAGGAATAACAAACCTTTAAATGAAGTGATGGCTTCTACCAGCTTTCTACGAATTAAACGAATGACAGATGAACAGCCTGCCAAAAACCTGAATAATTTCTTTTTATAGGTCCTCCCTTCAGAAGATGCCAAGGAGTTCACTACATTGATCTTACTTGTGTCAAATAAAGATGGAATAGTGTCAAGGAACAATTTTTCAAAGGAAGAGGTAAAATCTTCCAGGACTGTGCAAGAACACTCAGGAATTGCAAAGACACCCTGTAACCAGGATATTGGTTAAAGTTTCCAGCACTGACACATGACTTAGATTGAAACTGCCACTGATTAAAACCAAGCAATGAAGAGAATAGTAGCAAATTGGGAGTGATCCTAGAAAAGTCGATAAAACTTATACTAGATGAACTGGATGAAATGCTAGCTAGAAATAAAGTATTGAGATGACATGATATGACAGAACATTAATGATGCTTATGTAAGGGAAAATCTTGCATCTGTAGAGCAGGAATCCTTTCAATACTTCAACAGCAAAACAGATAAATAGAATTCATAGCCACAATTTGCTTGGATTTTAAAAGCTATTGATAACTATTGAAGTATTGATGCAGTAAAGAATTATTAGTGATGAATCAGTGTGACTAGATTTAAACAATTAAGCTAAATTTAATTAGTTTGTAATTTATTCTAAGTCAGTAGGCTGTAGGCCAAGTAGCCTGTAGCTGGAAAAAGCAACAGCTGACATTATTTATGGTTGAGCCTTCCTCCCCCTCTCCTAATGAAGAAGAGCAGTTGTTGCCATTGCATTATCTAAGACTTCCTAAGCAAAACAGGAGATAAGGAAAGCCAAAAAAAAAGCCTCCTTGGAAAGATAAAGAGAAGAATGCAGCAGTTGAGGGAGGAAAAGTGACTGCTGAAGTAAGCAGAGGCATTACCAGCTTCATACACAGAACTGGAAAAAAATCATAAAAGGTGACCAGAGCACAGAACTTGTGTATTCTTTGAACTCGTGAATGCTTTGAACTCAAAGGAGTTGAATCTGCATGATCTCTGCTGTAGACCATCTCCAGATTCTCAACGCTCACAGGACATCTGGCCAACAGATTGGTGAAATTTTATTGACAGAGGCTTTGCTCTGCACAGTTTTGTATGTTCCAGTAAAGCTTGTCTGTTAGAGCATGGACTTCTTTATCTCAGCTGCTGACTGCCCACTACTCACATTTATCACTCTGGTGATGGATTTGGCATTTCTGGGTGGGCTTGAAGCTTAAGTGAACTGAAAGAGATAAGCTTCCAGGACTGAAGTATCACAGTTTCCATCTGAATGTAAGGAAGGTGCAAGTTCTAAGATAACTTCGTTTTGAAACAGGAGCATTTATCTCCTCTTGCATTATGATAAAAGAAATAAACGGAAGTTAGCAATTCATGCTTCAAATATATATCCTTTCCTTCTGGTCACCTATGGCATGTCAGGAGGCATACTTGTGGCATACCTGGTGATGCACCTGTTGTCAGGAAAGGCTGATAATGGTCACGCATCAAACCCTGGGCTAACCAAGTGGTTACTGCCTCAGCTGAACAAATGGGTCACGGTAGGAGGTCAGGATCTGTCTCTGTCTTTGGTAACAGATGAAGATAAAGCAATGGGAGACCATGACGTCTCCTACCCACACCAAAACCGAAACCCAAACTCTTTTTGGATAGCATTGTTGAAGTGACAGAGCCAAAAAAGAAGAGGGATAAAGAAGAGGGATGTTGGTTGGTTTGTAGTGGGCCAGATTACTATGAAGGGGGAATACCTCACATGGGGCATGTGACGGTGAGTGCAAGTACTAGCAAAATGATTCAGGGAAAGTTGCTGTTACTTTATGCTCAGGCTGACAAGGTGGCAGCATTAAAAGACCCACTGTGGATCAGCCACTGCCGGGATCCTGTTTCAGATTGTGTATTGAGAAACAGGCTCCTGATCTGGAGGGAAAGTGCACCTCCTTTAGCTTCAGCATGCAAGGCCTAAGTCTTTAAGAGATGGCCTGATCCATCTTCTCCAGAAAGGGTGACAAAGAGCTTAGCAAGACAGTATTGCAAGCACAAGATCTAACCCTGTCTGATTTGGTGAAGAAGGGGAAAGTTTGAGATGAAAAGTAGTAGATTGTCACAAGCGTATAGACTTATATTAATGCTGCACAGAGTCTGAGCATGCACAAATCAGGTTGATAGCATGAGCTTATCCTCAGGGAAATTCGTGAATAAACAAAGCCTTGACAAGATTACCGTTGTGCATCATGGCCTAAGATAAGAGAAGATGTAGATGTGTGTTAGGAAGAGTATAACTTACAGGACCAGCAGTCCACATAAAAAGTAATAAACTCACTAGAGGATTTCTAGATTATGGAGCAGGTTGTGAAATGGACCCTTCTTATCCCCAGCTTGTGATAGTTTCACCAACTGATGGGAGTATTTCCAACTTACGGCAAGAGAGCCAGCACAGCTGCTGGGGTGCCGACAGGACAGATGTTTCTCTGACAGAAACTGGCTACGACTTGGGCCTGTATGTCACAGGAAAAATTATAAATGATTGCATCTGGCAGTAGGGTTTGCACAAAGGCTTTGCATTGCTGGACATCCCCAAGGAGCACAGCTGAATGCTGAAGATGGCTCTGAAAGAAGTTGTAAAACAGCAAGGGAAAGCCTGAGAAAAGAATTTCCCAATAATCCTAATGCTGGAAGGAGGAACTGCTGCATCTCCTGGAATTGAAGAGACTCGAGGATGCTCCATTTGCGATTAGGAGCGTGTCTGCCAAATAAATTACAACCATATGGTCCAACAGACAGATGGATTCAAGGCATGTTAAAGACAGTGTCAGCTACACACCACCAGGTAGCCAGGCATACATTAGGAGCAAATGTTCAAAAGACGATAAAGTAGTATGCATGTTGCACCTGGTAGAATGAAATATTGGAGATTGAGTAACAAGAGAGTCAAAGGTAAAAAACACATGCCGAGACTTCAGAGGATGAGACCTCTGAGAAACATCAAGTAGGCCAGCCCCACCAGCTAAAACTGAGAAGAGGAAGAAAGCTCAGAAAAAAATGTTCATTTTTTCAAATTTAAATGCATGGAAAAGATACTAATGAAGCTGAGGATGTGACTTCTGTTTTGCAGCCTGACTGGGACTGAGAAAATGATAAACTTCACAGGATCTCCAGCTTTGTTCAAGTACCAGTACTTTCAAATCTGTGGTTTCCTTTATTTGCTGGTGGATGTATAGCGCTGAGTATAGGATGCACCTGACTAAACTTACACACCTGTGAGAAGTTTAGTGGGAAAGATAATAGTTCCCAGTTGGAAAGGCGCTCTAGCAAAGAAGTCAGAGTCCAGTGCATATTTAAATAAAAGACTGATAGAGTGGCAGAGATTGGCCAAAGGTATGAAACCCACATGAAAAGATATTGGAAATAAAATCTGTAAAAAGCTTAAACTTGTCCAATGTTCAACACTCAGGCTACATGACACATATTTTCTGTGTACCCTAGACACAGGATAGTTGATTTGGCTTCACAGCTGCTTCATATATGAAGTCTGGCTGATCCTACTTGCTGGTCATAGTACTGGGAGGAGCATGACCTGGGAACACAGGTAAGACAGTAGCATGAAGGCTGGAGTCCTCACAATTAGCTGGAGGCTGTAGTGTTGTACAAGATCTCTGAATCTTCCTAACCAAACAATAGCCAAGCTATAGTACTGGAACAGTGGTTGGTAGGAAATGTGCTGTCTGTCTGGAAAATAACAAATGAAAAGATCAATTGCTAGTGAAAACATTAGCATGTAAAAAAAATGCTCCCTTGTTCTTGGTTGCATATGGCACTTGCAGCAGATGCACTGAGATGGAAACAGTCTTCCCTGTTGAGATGAGAAGGATTGTGTTGGATTCACCTACGGATAAAGAGTGGCAAGTACAGACTTGATGGAAACTGTTCACTTTTTTCCAAGACCAAGTCCTCAGTCAAGCATTTGCCTTAAGATCATTCATTTTAAGATCACTGCAGGAGTATAAGAAAACAGCATTAGCTCATGTATGAAAAGGATATGTGTGTTTCAGAACAATGAGTGAATATGATTTAGTTAATGACATTTCCAATCAAACCATGTTTACTGACTCCAATGGAGCTGTTATTGGATGATGTTTTTTTTGTATAAACCACCTGTGTTTTCTAGTTGATTACTTGCTAAATACTGTATCTGTTATCAAAATATAACCCCAAATGCAACTGATACGAAATTGTCTTATGTAAAAGAAATATTAGAACATGAAAATTTTCAGTAACTACTAGAAATGCTATGGAAGCAGCCAGTAAGACCTTGATAATTCTATATCACAGTGGCATATACTAGAATGAATTGAAAGAAAAAATATCACTGGTGGTGTTTTCTTTGGGTGGTCACTCACAGCTGCTGGAATCTTAAATGCATCATTGTAGGATGTCATTGTGGTCCTGCTAATAATGTGTCTACTGATGTAAAAATGAGTCATTACTGAGAGAGGCAAGTAAAACACCAACGGCTAGTAAGCCTTAAATGGCACAGACGCATGCCATGCCAGACTTCAATGTTGATAATTATCTTGTTTATTTCAAGAGAGCCTTCAAGGAAGGTGGGACAAACAGGTGGTACCTGACATGGATTACAATCAGCATAATAAATTTTCTTGAGCATTTTTCTCTTGCAAAGTCAAGAGCAGGTGCTGGCATGTGCTGTTATGTGACACAGAACAGGAAATCTGGGGTAAATGTCCTTAGAAAGATAAAGTGATATAACAGCTGAGACAGTAAGAGCGACAGCTAAAGTGAGCCCCAAAGAAGGAAATGAGAAGAAAGTTAAAAAGTGTCCAGAAGAAGGAAAGTGTGAACACTTAGAACTTAAAGGAGTTGAATCCGTGTGGGTCCCTGCAGGTGAACACTACCAGGCCCCCAGCACTCCTGGGATCTTTGTGTAAGAAATTGGTGAGATCTGCTATGAAACAGTGCTTGGCTTTGTACAGTTGTGGGTGCATCCTGTGAAATTAATCTGTCTCTGTCTCAGGTGTGAAGTGCTCAGTATGTGGATTTACTACTTTAGAAACAAAGGCTCATTCTGCTCTCAAACCCACTTGAGTCTGTGGGAAAATACAAAGCCAAAACAGAGTAAGTCATATCAGAACCTATGTTGCATCAGCAGGTATAAAGAGGATATTGAAGGTGGCATGAGTTTTCAGGACAGAATGCATTTATTTCAATTGACATACTGGGAATGGACAGTTTATACCAATAGGGTACTTGTTAACTCATTGGATGAACAAATTAATTATTGTACTTTCTTGTATTTAATTGCTTTCTGTCTGCTATCAGTTTTACAGTCTCTGATTTACTCTTGGGGTTATATCCCTTCTCAAATACATTTGCTATTATATCTATTACTATGTTTTTTTGTCTTCCTTTAATTCATTAACTTTCTGTTTTGCCTTTTAGACCAGTTTCTTCTTGGGATTGTTCCAGCGTGGGTTTTCTGTAAGTTTCTCTCTGAAAGGTAATTTAGGGCTTTCACAGTGAAAGTTCAGTGTCATTGCTTAAAGGCCTTGTATGTAATAACAAAAAAATGACTGATATGCTAACCTTTTTTGGTTTTTTTCCCCCACTTTGGTTATTAAACAAGTCTTCTGAGGGTTATGTAAGTTCAGAGATTCTTGAACTTCTGCCAGAACCGTGGTACACTCCCAGTGGGTATATATAAGTCTTTAATGCCTAGAATGCAGCTGGATATGTTGGGTTTACACATACCCAGAGTCTAATGCACATTGTCTGCTCCAAAACCGATTTGCTCTTTTGCCATAACTCTTACTAGATTGTTATACAATAAGGAGCCAGGTGCCAACAATCTTAGCAACGATGCCCCAGCTAAATCTGCTTTAGATGAAAGTGCACCTGCTAGAAGTATTTCCCAGGACATGCAATCGTTTAGTCTACAAATTCAAATAATGCTTATTCTCTTGGTTGAATTACACATAGCAGTCGAGTCAGATACATAAATAAAACTTCGTATATATGCCAAAAAATGAATAAATTGGAGTCTCTGATCACTGATACAGATTTTACAGCCCTGGAGCTCCATGAATTCCAGTGGAGTTACTTTAAATTTATACCATTTAAGCATGAAAAGACTTGGAATTGCTTGTAAGAGTTTTCTACTATTATGTGGCAAAATATTTACAAAGGTGCATTCTTCTGCAATTTTATTGAATTGTGAGCAGTAGTAATGGGTATGTGGTTTCTGTGCCTGTCCTAAACCCTAGTTTTCCAACTCTGGGGCTGGATTACCCCATACTGTTTCAAAGCTCACCAAGTGAAAGGCTGTCTGCACGGCAGGGGGATTTTATTGCCTTTAATGGATGTAGAATTTCTCCACTGACTTCATTGACTAACAACACAGAGTACCAAGTCACCAAATCTAGTCTACCTTTTGTAAGAGCTTTTATTGAGTAGTAACAACTTAGGCCTTGAATGTAGCATTCAAAGCCTAATTAATTCTTTCTGTAAACTGGTATAAATCAAACATTATTCCCCAGAAATCACCCTCTTGAACAGCCTGTTTACTTCCACTGAATATAATAGGAGTTAACTTGAATTTGGGTGGTGGAAGTATACACCATGTTAAAATTTTCTGGAGGAGTAGGTACCTTAGAGAATTAAGGAGTTCAGGGAACTTTGCAGATCTGTTCAAATCCAGATTTTGGATGACTAAAAGTTATTATTGTCACAAAGCCATGAAACATTAGATCATCTTATGTCATTTCCTGCACAGGCTTATGCTAACCAGAGTTGTCTAATTAGGACTCCTGCTGGGATGGCCAGGAGAAAGGAAGGACTGGATGGCAGAATGACTAGTTTAACTTCTCAAGCCTTTTTGCCATCATGATGTCCATGATTAAAAGTATATTTATAGACTACTACAGGCAACGCTTGTCTGCCTTTGCCCACACTGTAGAGGAAGGCTGCGCCCCTCTCACAGGGCAGTGCTTTTCTGTCTGAATTTGATGGTTTTGCTTTTCAGCTGAATGCCAGTTTTATGCTGTGTACACAGTAGGTGATAATAGGTCTTAAGTTATCTAATGGCCTAATTAGGAATTTTAAATTCAGAGATAATCCCAATTCAAACTTCAGCTAATTTTAGCATTTCATTTTTCAAACCATTACAGTCTTCAAAAATTTCTGCTTGCTTTATTACATTATGAGTAAAACTTCTGTGTGAGGATGAAGTAACAACATGTTTTCAGAAGTTCTGAACACAGTTTTTGAATAAAAAATTGTATAATAGTTTTTTTTTCCATGATGAAAAAGAACTAATTAAAAGAAATGAATTAATGGGTTTACTCACATAATTTTAACTAAGTGTAGTGGCTTGCTGTGGTAGCTAGCAGTGGCTGTGCTTTAGAGACAGGCAGCCTCTTCTGTTCAACTGTTAATTTTTATCTTCAAGCAGACATAATGAAAAGTAATTAGTCCAGTGGTTCCTACTGCATGGCTCAGATACTTCAGATCATGTTTTGTTGCCTCTGATATGTGGAACTGAGTTGAATGGTAAAAACTATGGACACTGTCACAGTCTGTGAAAAGGTTCAAGAGGTGGCTGTGCTCTGTAGATCCCAGCCTTGGTGAGTGATTTCTCCTCTCAACTATCTCTGTGGCCCATTTGATGGACTACCTGTGCTGCCAGAGGGGAGCTTGGGGTGGTTTCCCTCACCAGCATCTGGGCACCTTGCTTTGCCCCAGCAGCAGCAAAAGTGGCCCTCTCCTGGGATGGTGTTAGTGTTAGATGTTAGTGTGGTGTGGGATCAGCACAGCCGATTTCAGGCAAACCTCCCTCTTCTCCCAGAGGCAGGATTATGGTGGGGCTGTGGCTGAGGGGGCTGTGCTTTTCTGAGGTTGCCCTTGAAAAGCAGATGTTCTTAGGTCTGGTCTTAGACCAGCAAGTATAAAATCTGAGTGGCCCTAAGTGTCTTTAACAGAACTGGAACTGAGAGCAGGGTAAAAGTAGATCTAAGATGGGGGGGTGGTGTCAAAACAGATTTCTGTGCAGCAGCTTTTCCTTAGGTGTACCCAGCAGATCCTGGGCACAGCTGAGGGTATGAAAAGCTATAAACATGTTAATGCTGGTAATATTGCCTGTTCTTTTGTTCTTTTGGCACTTAGCTTCTCTCTTGGAGGAAAGCCAGCTCCTCTTTTGTTTTTTTGTTTGTTTGTTGGTTTTTTTTTCTTTTCCTTGTGTTGTAGATTCTCCTGAGATGCTGCATACACCGGTCAGGCTTTGTGATTTGTGTTGAAGTGGTGTAAACGAGAGTAAATCTATTAACTTATTTCAACGTAGGAAGTAAGAATCTGAACCCTTACTGCTATTGCTGAATCAGTAAACAGACGTTAATAAATGGTGTCACTCTGTAGAGTGCATACAGGAACCCAGGAAAAACTTAAAGGTACTTTCATGACATTAAGTACGAGTGAATTCAATATAAATTTAAACTTGCAGTCTTTCAGGTTAGAGTGTGGAAGAAAACAGATGTTACGAGGGTTTTTTATTGTAATTCTGAAGCTGGGGACTTGAAACCATTTTTGAGTGACAAAGTTTTGCTGTGAAAACGAAGAGATATCAACTGCAGATTGATTTGGAAAAACAAGCTTGGCAACTGCCCAAAGGTTATATATATCTGCAAGAGTTACAAAAAATACATCATCTATAGGAGGCCAGAAGTGAAGCATTACAAAGGTGAAAAAGCAAATGAGTAAATCGGGGATAAAAAAGGTATAGTTTGGTTGGCAGTAAGTGTTGAGCGGTCTAGGCACCTGCACAGTGCACATGGGACTGATGTGTTGTAAGCTATTGTACATGTTGTAAAATATTTGATATTACAAAGGTTGCTGCTATATAATTTTTTTCTGTGAGTACTGTTAGCAAAATTCACAGCTGGATTGGAGAAAGAAGTAGATGTGCTCAGAGACATAGATACACGATGATGATAGGCTGAAAATTATCTTGGTAAGGAAAAAACTGTGAGGAGAGACAGCTCACTGAGTGGCATGGTGCTGCAGGAGAGACTAATAATTGGAAAGATGCCAGTGACCGAGAGTTAAGAGAATGAAGCAAAACACAGTATAACTTTTTGGCAAAAACTGCAGTGCCATCAATCTGGATTTAAACCTGGGAGATTTCAGTGTTATAGATGAGAACAAGTGCTAATTAACATATCCTGCCTTGCACTGATGGGAGCAGTGTAGAATTCACCCATTTCTTGTCACCTCACCCCAAACACCACACAGGTGACTGCGGTGAATTTTGTTATTAGCTGTTACAGTTGGTACAGGGGTTAGATGGTGGCTGTGGTGCACACGATGAGTCCTGGTAATGGTTGAATGTAAAAGAGAGGTGATGAGAGCAAGCAATGTGGTACTATTACACAAACAACTATTTTCCTTCTTAAAATAAAGCTGATATGAGTATGATCTATTTGACAGGTCATGTTATCTGAGTCTTCTTGTATGATTTAACTTAAAGAGCAGAAAAGGAAGCAGAAACTGAACAGAAAGAGGAAAATAATAAAGGGTAGGGAGCATGAACAATTCAAGATGTGGGTCTAGCATTTTACTGAAAAATGAAGCAAATTAAATGTCAGTCTGGCTTTCTGAAGGGCTTCAGAGACTTCCAAAAGTTACAGAAACGCAGGGTTTTGATTAAAGTAATGGGATTTATTATGGCGTGGTTGTTGGGAAGCATTGCTGACTTTGCTTAAGTGCAGAATGGATAGAGAGGACGTATATAAGAGCTTAAAAAGATCAGTATCCAAGCAGTGACATAGGAAGTGTATTTGACTATCCAGATTTGTTAGGATTGTCCAGCTTTTCCAAATGCTGTCTGTGACTAAAAGGAAAACAAGTAGGAAAAATGTTTTGCAGCCAGTTTTATACAGATGCCAGACTCTTATTATTAGTAAGAACACTGGAACTAGAAGCCTCTGCTTGGAATGCGAAATACATTCGGAATGACAGAGTTGTGTTTTATTAAGACATCATCGAGAAGGTGGAGCTACTGTGGCTGAGGGTTAGGAAGAGGAAAAACAAAACAAAGAGAAGGGAAGGTGACAATTCTATGTCCATGTGGTTGAATGAAATCTCATTAGGCTGCTATTTAAGTAAGATAAACCCTCCCCAGCTCACATTCTAATCTTTGCTTATTTCAGAATTCTGTTACCAAAACCAGGATTTGGTCTCCTCTTTGAGCTATCGTTTGTCATTCCAGTCCATAAGCAAGCAAACAAAAGAATTCAACTTATTGACTCACTTGTCCAAAGTAGAATGCAACTGCAACAACCAACTTAAATGCAGCAAAAAAGGGAACTTTGTTGTGCAGGAACATCATTTATGTTTATTTATTTGCTACAAATAGCTTAAGTTTGTGACTGGGTGTCATTATCAAAAACCACTAAGGGAATTAGGAGGTTTTGAATCTGTTTCTGTATACAAATCTGTCTCATTGGCTATCATCATGCTTTAGGATTGTCTAGCCACCACAGAATTGGCTCTCAAAATGTTACATGAGACAGTATGAAACATGGAGACAAAAAAGGCAAATGCTTTTTCACCCTATTATTCTTTAGCAGTTGCAGGGGGAAAATTCTTGCTGTTTGACAGTGTTTACTGCCTGAACCTCCATCCCTGTCTTATCTAGGAAAGATATAGCATGTTGGATGGAAACCACCTATGGACTGGACCTGAGACACAGGCTGCTAGTTGGACTTTGGGTACTGGATTACTGAGAAGGGCAAGTGATGTGAAGAATGTAGATAAATTCATGAGAATTCTTGGTGGGACAGAGGTAAGTTAAATCTCACGTATGACAGTGTAATGATGGCAAACAAATATGGAGCGTGATATATTGTGAAGATACCTGGCATTCTTGTGATTAGAAAGGCAGTATCTCCTGAAACACTCTCACTTAGATTAGCTGTTTATTAGGTGTGGTGTGTGCAGCTTGAGAAATACACCAGAAGGATGACTTTTCTACTTCATAAGCTCATGCCGTTATTGTTCACTAACCTGTTGTCACCACTACAGGTTCCAGCCCAGACCTCTTATTAATCACAGTTGGGGAGCTTTGTAGTTCTCACACCAGGGGAGGAAGCCAGGTTTTTAGTTCCCAGTGATCTTCTCTTGTTCTTAAATATTTTTGTTCATTTTGTGGGGAAAAACAGAATTATTTTTCTGCTCCTCTGTCCTTGACCAAACTTGTTAGTTTTGGTGGAGTGCAGATAGCATTGGTGATAATGCTTGTATCTAAATGGGCAAAGAAGCTTCAACAATTGTGGTACTCAAATTTCTTTGGCAAACAAAAGGTGAAAAATACATGTTTTCAAAACAAACAAGTATGAAAATGTTAAAAAAATTTCAGTGATGAGAAAAGGTAACATGCAGAACTAGGTATGTTCTGTTCTCAGCTGCTCTGGAAGTCCTGGATGATGAAATTCACTTCAGGTTGCTCTAAATTTTCACTATTGCAAGGAAGAACAAAATCTAGCATATTTTAAAAATCATTTGCCTCCCTTATGACATCAACATTTGAGGAGAAGTCTTAGAAAATCCTGAAATGCAGAATTCTGCATTCCAAGCTGGAGCATAGAGCATGACAGGTGTAGATTTATGCATCTAATAATATTGGGATCTTAGATTTAGATCTTGCTGTTGATTGAACTAAATACTATTAACAGATTGATATCTAATTATTTTGCACTGTTGAGCTCAGATGTACCAAGCATTTCAAAGCTACAGTGTTATTGTAAGACCCTGTTTAAATAAAACTGGGTATAAACAGAAAAATCTATTTTTCTTGAACAATCTGCATTTTTAAGCTCAAGTCTATAACTTTCTTAAAATACGTTTTCAAAGCCAATGGTAAATTGAAGATAGTCTCTGTTATAAGAGGTCAGGTCTTTCAGTTGCATGACCATTCCTCCAAAAACTTTGGGGAAAAAAGAGTTTCACAGTGAAGAAGTTTCACAGTAAACTCAATCAAGAGGCTTTCTATTGAAATCTAATGCTTTCTGTCACATCTCTTGCCTGAAGACTGAGGACTTGGCTAACCATATCCGGAGGCAGGGCAACAGAAGACATATACAGTGACTGTAAGTGGAAGTGAATAACTGGTGATTACCCTGCATGGGACAGGAAGGAGGGCTCAGCTTGCAGGGCTGTCTTCTTTTTCCCTGAAGATGTCCTTTGTGACCCCTCTCTTTTTCTCTCCCTTTTCCTGGGGCAAGAGGCCCCAGCAGGCAGGAGCAAGGGTAGGGGAAGAACCAGAGGCATGGGCTGAAACAGGGCTGATTGGGAACAGAGCAAAAGCCTTGTCTTGCATCTGCTCTTGAAGGGGGGCTGCTTTTGGATGCACCCTTGTGCACGTTGAGGAGGAAAGAAAATGCCCACACATGAGGACAAGGATGCCAGAGAGTAGTTCTGTTGTCCCTGGATTCTCTGGCACAAACAATGACAGTTTGTCTGTTCTCCAGTCATTTATTTATTGAGTGGAGAGGAGGGCTGAGAAATTGCAAGACAGTGAAGTCAAGAAATTAAGAGGATGCTCAGAGAATATTAATGTCATGTGGAACTATTCCTTATTTAGTTACTAGATGAAAAGTGGCTCAATCAATTAAACAGCCAATAAAGCGTCCAGTGCCTGACTGGCCTCAGTGAAAGTAGTTCATGTGAAGTCCAGTTTTGTGTGTATAGACGTTGCTCCCATTAAGATAATTTACCCAGTTAGGGCAGACTCCTGTTGTCCCTTTCAAGAATCAGACTAACAATGAAATAGCACCAAGGACTTTTCTACCCAAGCCTCATCTCATTAGTTCAGTTTTTGGACTTTCTAATGATTCTGGGAGATGCCTATATCTTAATGCTATCCATTTATTCCAGAAGGGTGAGATGGGAATTTGCAGATGAACATCAAGTGTATGTGTTAGTGAGAGAGATGGACGGTTCATTGCATAGGTGTCCATGTGATGCAGCAAACCTCTCAAGTTGGTGGAATCAAGTGACATCTAGCACTGTAAGGTGCAAATGAGCTTTTTTTTTTTCCCTGTACATAGTTATTTAAATAGATTTTTTTGGAACTCAGACCACCAGGCTGTGTCAGTGCAGGCTGACCAGGGGATGTGTGGCACAGGTAGCAGCTGCAACTGCACTGCTGTCATTGCTCAGCCCTTCACCTTGCACGTGCTTACCATAATTGTAAGGTAAAGTTCAATTTCTTCCTCTCTCTTTCTTGCCCTGTAAAATACTGAGTGACAAAGCAGTGTCTGAAGAACAGGCAAATTTTGTGGTTGAGGGATAAGAAAGGAACGTGAAATTGGGGAAAATGCTGGTGAAGGAGTATTATCCTTATTTCACCTTGCTGTTAACAAAAGCCTTAACAAGCCTCGAGTCTGCATGCAAAAAATATGCCAGCAAGTGCGTGTCTGTCTCATGCACACCTGCTGCTGCAGCTGGGCAGGAAGGCAGGAGCCTATGGAGCTGTGGATGTAACCCTTGCATCAGTTTCCATTGCCATGGCCAGGGCTGTTGTCCTCAGCAGCAGAGGAGTGTGGCTGGGGGAGAAAGCAGGGTGGATGAAAGCCCTGGGAATAGTGGTGTGGTTTAACCGCAGTAGGCAGCACAGCACTGCACAGCAACTTACTCACTTGCCCACCCATTGGGATTTGGGGGAGAATTGGAAGGGTAAAAGTGAGAAAACTTACGGATTGAGATAAAGACAGGTGGGGAATAAAAAAAGAAAGAAGAAAAGAAAAGAAAAAACAACAGAGAAGGAAAAAAATCCCAAGAAAAATGAGTGATGCAAAGGAGAACAGCTTCTCACCACCAACAGAGTGGTTCCCTGAGCAACAGCAGCCCCTGCCAATCTCCACACCCCCAGTTTTATTGCTGAGGATGATGTGATATGGTATGGGATATCCCTATGGTCAGTTGGGATCAGCTGTCCTGGCTGTGTCCTCTCCCAACTTCTTGTGCACCCCCAGCCTGCTCACTGTTAGGGTGAGAAGCAGAAAAGCCCTTGATGCTCTGTAAGCACTGCTCAGCAATAGCAAAAACACCCCTGTGCTATCAACACTATTTTCATCACAAATCCAGAACACAGCCTCATACTAGCCACAATGAAGAAAAGTAAGTCTTCCCCAGCCAAAGCCAGTTCAGAATTTTAGGGATGCAGAATGAACCACTGCATTGGCTCCAGTCAGTGTAGCTGTGTTTGAGGAACTGGCTTCAATCACTGGTTCTCCTATTGTGTAGGAGAAGGAATACTCAGTGCTTGTTCTGACACTGGTCCTGATGCTTCAGCCAGGACTTGTGTGAATCTTCCCCCCAAGCTGGTGATTTTTTTTTATTTTTTTTGATTTATAGAGGCAGGGGGAGGGGAGCCAGTGTAATTAGGGGGGGAAAAAAAGCTGAAGGAGAACTAATTACTGCAGTCATTTTTTTCTGGCTTCGTTAATGAGGAAATGGAATTGGGAAGCAGAGATACTGTATATGAAACACTTTGACAGTTTAAAAACTGTTAGCTGCATCTAGTGAGACTGCTTAATTTTTAGTACTAATAGCAGAGCCATTCCCAGAACAACAGTTCTCTGAGCTGCAGTGGTGCTCTGGGGATGACACTGCTATTTGTAACAATATTACTCCTCTTCTTCTTTTCTTTCTTTTTCTTTTTTTTTTTTTTTTTTTTGTTTAAAGCCTCGTCACTCCCTGTTTATTGTGGTACTTGCTGTGTGTGACGAGAACAGGGGAGGTTTGCACATTTGGAGTGGCTCCTGTGTGTCTCAACACATCCCAGGCTCTCCCGAGGATGAAAGGAACAAGCAGCTGACTTCTTCATCCCCCCTTGTGTGGGTACTTCAGCAGTTGCCAGCGTTCATCCAGCTCCAAAGGCAGGTGAGGGGCAGATCGCTGATGATTCTTCATGTGATGAAAAGCACCTAACAAAGAAATGTGTGTAAATGACTGTACTTTGCTAAGATGCTACACAATCTTCAATACATTATTTGGTAACATCAGGTGAAAGTAACACACTTGAAAAGGGAAACACACCATTTTGTAGCACTGACCTTTTTGCTGTAGACAGGTTTTTGTAGCAACTTGGTTAAAGAAAACCATGTATTTGCTTCTTACTCTGAAACAAACAAAAATTAAAAGTCAGAACAGTTGTTACATTTTTCTTTTATCTTTATACTTTGTTATTAAAATACTGTCTTATAATACGGTATCCACTTACCTTTTTTAATGCAGACATCTTGGCATGGATCCATTTATAAATATTGCATGGAAATGCCAAGCTCATGTTGAAGGCAACCAGGGTTTGAGACTTATAGGATCAAGCCCACTCAGCTGTTGTGTAGATTTGCTGATTTACATGACACTCACATGCATTCGTTCATGTGTTCAACTGCTCCCTTTTTTGTATGAAAATAAATTACTTCTTAAGCACATATTTTATCTTCTCTCATAAATCTGCAGCTGTTGAAAGCCAGGCTGCATCCTAATGCAGTTCCTCATTTTTTCCTCTGGAATGGAGGTTGTGTTATATAGACTAAAATGTCTATAAGTGTCCACAGAAGAAGAAACTCCAGAATTTCTCAGATTTCCTCGATACAATCGAGTATCTACCCCAAAGCGTGCAGTACTGGACAGTTTCCATTATAAATGTGAACATTTGAATCTGCTCCACAAAAGGCCAAGCTCAGAACTTTGCATTAACTCCGATTTCTCTGTTAGGTTTGGGAAGAAGGTGATTTCCTGCTTTTCCAGAGAGAAATGTATTTTCTTTCAGTATAAAAATATGCAGTAGCACAAATATCTCTTGAGCTGTGCTTTCTCCAACAGATCTGAATTTGACCTAGTGTGCAAACAGGTTTCACAAATTTGGGACAGAAAGGGAAATCCTGGATTACTGTGCTCAGTCCCTTGTTCTCAGATGAATAAAAGGTTATAAAATTTCCTTATTGAGCTCCAGTTTACCCCAGTTATGTTTGTTTTTTTTTTTTTTTTTCCCCCCACTGCACTATTAGAGGGCTGTTCAGAAACCCACTCTTCCAAAGGCTCAAAATGTTCTAAATCCAGTCTTACATATTCAGGGACAATTTACACCCATTTGTTCTCATGCCACCATTTTCCTTTAGCTTAAATAGCTCTATTTTCTGAATGTGTTTACCTCCCCCCAACGTATTTATAGGCTGCAATCATAACCCTTATTGTTTATCACATCTTTATTTGCTATTTTAATTAAAAATAGCAGCCCTGATTTCTTCCTTTTTTCTTTTCTTTATAAAATAAAAGATTGATTATCAGATATTTGATGCCAACAATTTTCTCGCCTTTTTTTTGGTGTTAATTTTAAATGGCATCAATTTATTTAACTTGCTGCTCATATGGAAAAAGAATGTTATGCTTAATTGGCTGCATTTTTGTTGCTACACAAAGGGGACATTGCATAAAGGCAAAGCAATTGGATTCACTGTCAACACAAATTAGAAAGTATATTTTTGATTCTTATTAGGGTAACAAAAATACGTGATTCCTCTGCAAGCTGTATAATCATTTGACCTATTTATGACCTCAGGTGCACTTGGTTCACCTCCAAAGACCAAATGAAGTGATAACTGTAGCTAGTCAATAATCCAGGACTTAGCTGGCCCAGGAGACATTAGTATTAGTGTCCTATGGGTGATGTCTAAATTAGATGGCAGTCAGGTATGTGTACACTGGAGTGGTCATTAGAGTGGGCAGATGTGCTCAACTAATGGCTTACAGTGGGGATTGCTGCAGGGGGAATTTCTTGAGAAAAAAGTGAGTTAATATGAGACAATAGGCTATGCAAAAGGGTGCTTTTCTGTGAGCTGTGATGAATGTTTTCAGCATCCAGACTTGTTACAATTACTTGACGGACAAAGTATGTGAATTATTAATTTAACATGAAAGATGAAACTAATCTGGGTGCATAAGCACTGGCCAGTAACACCATCTAAGTAAAATTTTCATTCTAAATATGTCAAACCACTGGACTAAACTAGGAATGCAGCACAGAGCCCTATGCACAACAGAATAAAGCTCTACATGTGTAAGCAAAAAATGTCTATGATCTCATTACAGCATTGAGAGCTAACCAGCTTTACTCCCAGATCACAAAGAAAACTAAGTGCACAAGTGACCTATGTACCAACATCTATGCAAATCTCAGGCAGATGCAGAGATTTATGTGCACTTTACACACCCCTGAGGAAATACTCATTTTATATCACTGATGGAGCAGATGTATTTTCCTCTGTGAAATGTGCATAGAATCTAATCAGAACAAAGTGTTTAATGTATTCAAAACAAGCACACACCATCCCTTAACTTTACTAGTAAAGTGGAATAGAAAGCAATGTCATATCTGAACTAATTAGAGGTTTTATTGTATGCCATGACTATACATTTGCATGAGTGCATTAGCAGAATCTTGTGCCATTCAAACTGCACTGCACATTCTTACCCAAACAAAAATAACTTTATTCTGATCATAGTTGGCAGTGTGATCAAAAAGCTGCCAATGAGAGATATTATGATCCCTGGAAAATTCTGATGTAAATTTCCAGTATTTCCCTCTGCCTCTCTCAAACCCTTTAACTTCGCAGATATATGGAAGAAAGAAAAGTGAAAAAGGCTCTGGGAAAAAGTCAGTCCCAAACAGAGCCTTCTAGAGCAATCAGCCAAGTCCTGCATCTGTACGTTTTGCAACAGGGAAGTGAGTATTATGCTGCAAAATTTGAACTTGTAGACTCTTAACTGTATTGATGTCATACCATCAGAACAAAAGAACATGGTGCCGTTAATGTCTGTGTAATCCTAAACAGTATAAAATGAGATGTATATTTGTAGCATCAAGACATTTCAATGTATATTGTGCCATGGTCATGGACAATTATATAAGGATCCATGAATAAAACATGTTTAGTACATAAACAGAGTAGAAACATAAGAAAAAAGGAACAAAATGTGCAATGATGAATCAAGAAGGAAATTAATCCTTTAATCTTTTTCAGACTTTGGATCATAGCACTCCAAGTAAAGCAAAATTACTCCTAGTAATGTCCAGAGAAATACATAATTTACAACCTATCCACTGCAAAGATTTTAATCCTCTTTTTTTTTTTTTTTTTTTTTGCAAGCCCTACAGATGGAGAAATTATTGTTAGCCTTTCTAAGCCTTTGATACTTCAGTAAGGAGATCCAAAAAGGGGTGCATTAGTGTCCATAGATTTAAACGCAGGATTAGCAAGATGTTAGCGTTGAATTCAGGACAATGAAAGCCAGTCTCACAAAGCAAACAAATCATTCATCCCACTTCTGGCATCAGCTGGCAATAATGTTGCAAGGAAGACTTGTTCCAAGGAACTTGTAGCTTACGTAGTGACATAGATATTTGCCAGTCTAATGAAAGCCTAGGCTAAGGGAAGCTACAATTTGGAAATGATTTAGGTAGCTGAGTTATCGAGGGGTTAAATATAATGCAATCATTTCAGTGTGCCAGATGATATGGCAGCCAGTTTTGAGATATGATGTTTTAATGATAAATGAGTTCTTGTGATTATTCAGGATGTTATTGCTGAATGTTAGTGTGGCAGCTTTTGGTGCACATTAGCTGAAAAACTAAGATGTGTCAGAAGCAGGGTGCTAAGGAGATCATTTATACTGACTAATAAAAATGATGTGTTCTGGTTCTAGAACTGATTCTTATTAATACCATTATGTAATTAGAGGAGTGGTATGAAGGATGTCTAAACTAAAATATGTCTTTCAAGGCTGTTGCTCAGAAGGACCAGGCCTTTCTCAAAGTGCAGACCTTTCTGATTGTGAATTAAAAAATAAGCTTTATTTTTCTGATTGGGCTTTATGTGGGTGATCATCTGGAGCAGCAGCAACTGCAAGTTAGGTTTTCCACTTTTTCATAGGTTGGCATTGGTCCAGTGAGTAACCGGAAGTACAATGAGCTCCACAGCTGAGAATCCTCATCCCAAGCTCTATTAGACTGAGTTTAAATAGTTTTGACCTTTTTCCATGGATTTTATGCAGTGTTGTGAAATGTAATTCTCTGGACACAAGTGTGAGTTTAGCGTTGTAGAACTGTGACTGATGGTAAGGCAGGGAAGGGTTAATTAATTGATCAGATGTGTTGAGGGTATTTGCCATGGTTGAGAAATTCCAGAGTCTGGAAAAATAAATAGGTTTGTTTGGGGAGTACAAAGAGGGAATTGGAGTCTTCCCACCTAATGGAAATTCCGAAGAGTTTTTTTGAGGAAGAATAGAAATATTTTATTTAAAAAACTGGAAATCTTGGTGTGGCCATAGTTAGGTACAGTTCTATTAAAAGGCTTGGTGACTCCATACAGGTAAGAAGCCAGTTTTGAAAGACTCTTGAGGTCTGTGAATATACATAGAATATTTTTGTACGTTTTATGATGGTGAAACTTTCCATTTGAGAACTTCTGACTGTTCTCAAATTGACATAGCACTAAGGATAAAGAAACTGGTCTGGTGGCACAGACTCCTCACAAGCAGAGCCTCTGTGCCGAAGAGGTGAAAGATAATGGGTTGGAAGAAAGAAAAACTGGCAAAGGCAAGATGAGAGTTTTGAGAAATCAGAATTTCTAATAGAGGAGGACTTTCAATTTAAATACTTGAGCATGGACCGACAGCATTATTCTTTTTCACCCTCTTCTCCATTTCAAATGATATTTTTTGGCAGTTAAATTTGCCTAAGTCCACCAGTCTGTATTTCACCTGATCTATTATTTGACTTGAGAAGCAATGCCAACTGAACATTTGCCTTCCTTAGCAGTAGGAACAAGGTCAACCCTACGTGCTGCTATTTCTCCTGGAAATAGTCTTTTTTTAGCACCAACCGTTTCTAAGTTGCAGCAGCATTTTAATGTCTCTCTTCCTGAAAACACTTCAGATTCCTTGCACCTGTGTGACAAAGAGACACAGCACCTAAGGAAAAACATGAACGAAGGCTGAGGGGAATAGATGGGGCAGGACGGATATAGGAGCTGCTCAGCTCTGGTCTCTTAGAGATGAAGAGAGCTGTGGTAGAGGTGCAGGATGTGAGAGGGCTCCTTTCCACAACAGGTCTGGCTGGTGGTAGCCCAGGGGAAGTAGTGATGCTCATCCTTCGCTTCCCCCTTTATGGACTGGAGATGGTAGAAACATCAAATAACAAGAAGGAAAAGCAGAGAAATGAAAAGAGCTTGGTGGAAAGAAGATGTAATCATGCTGAGGCAGGATCTCCTGGTGGAGCAGGAGGTAAGAGGGAAACCTATTTCTGTGACCTCCTTGATAGTCTTTCTTGGCCTGCAAGACCTCTGCAGATGAAAGGAGCTTGCTGTTCTTTGCTGGATGCGATGAAATCTTTTCAAAGTTTTTTTTTTTCTTCTGGAAAAAATGAGAGAGTGGTATGTATGTGCCTGTGGAGGGTGTCCAGGGCACTGTGCCTGGCTGGGGGAAGCCCACCTTCACCCATCTGCAGTGCCAGGTGCCTCAGCCATGGGGCCACTGGTTCAGGGAGTATTTCACACTTCTGAATATTCAGCTATTTTTTTATAGAGATTGAAACCTCTTTGGTAAGGCAAGCAGAGGCTCAGTCCCTGAAACCACTCCTGGGCCATGAAAAATTCAGCTCCGAGGCTCTTTTTAGTGCTTGTCTTTCTTCTGAGTCAGGCAGAGTGGGTCTGGAAGCTGTTTTGCACAATTCCCGGTATCCCTGTTACAAGTGCAGAGACAACATCCTTTTTCGCAGTTTGACTAGAAATTACATGGTGCTGCTGCAAAGCATTTGCTAGCAGAAGTTTTGCTGAGACAGATAAACTCCATGAAGAGTTTTTATATAGCTGAAGTAGTGTTTCCCAACTGGTTTGCCTTATTTTTTAACAATACATCCTGTACTGGAGAATGGATTCAGAGCCTATGAAAGCCAATGAGAGTTCTCCTTTCAGTCTTCCTCTCAGAGGCCCTTTCAGTGTACTCATTCAGCACCGGCTTGGTGGGAATCCAGAAATTCTCAGTTGCTCTTTAAAATCTCCTTCCCATAACAGACATGGTTTACTTGGAATGAGTCAATTAAATTAGCAGTTTATCTCAGCTGACTGCCTTTAAAACTCCTCAACTGTCTTTGCAGTCCCTGGGGCTGCTTCACAGATACTGATCACACTGGACAGGAGAGAGCCCATGCCAAAACAGAGCACCTAGCTCAACTTGTCAGCATTTTCAGCCTTGAGGATGAATATTATTGCTGCAAGTGCAACAGCTCCTGTGGGAAGAGTTTTCTTTTCACATTATCCACTGGAGGCTCTTTTAAAATTAAAATTCATTCTCCAGGGAATCTATAACAACCTACAAGGATACTGGGGAGGAGAAGGACTAGGAAGAAGTGCAATTGCCCTGGGAGGAACTATTTTACTAATGTACACTTGTTTTTCACTTCTGTGGCTGCAGCTTGGACTCTAAGTGCCAGTGCCAGAGGACACTGACCATGGGGTTGCGAGGTCTGAGGTTGTGCTTGTTCGCACTGACCAAGAGGTTCTCAGCCAGGAGCTCGGCAGCCACCACCTCTCTCTACGCCTGGCTTTCAGTGCAGTGGGAACTTCAGCACGTGGCGTCTATGAGAACTGCCGTGTGCTTTGACACCAAATGAGACACAAACTTCATGTTTGCAGTACAAGCATGGCTTTGCTGCCCGCTTTGTCCTTTCTTTGTGCTAGGAATAGGAATGAAGGAATCAAGATCTCTGAATTGGGCTTGAATTTCTGATCTAACACCAGCTTTTTTGTTTCTCTTGTAATTAGTATCACTGAGAGGTGCTGGAAATGTTGAGAGGGTTTTGGAGGAGATAACAGTGTGTATATGCCTTTGCCCAAAGCACAAAGGGAAAAAACTCTCCTATGTTGGCAGTCCTGGAAATGTTATGTCCTTTGTGTTTGGACACAAATGATCTTTTGAAGCTTAGAACATACAAGGCTACTGCTACCTGTTTTGTTTGTGGGCTGTGGACAAAGAATGACAGGGGAACTACTACTGGAGCTGAATATAGTCCTGGGACCTCTGGAAGCGTGTTGGTACCAGGAGCTTGTCCCATGGTGGTGCTGCAGCTTTTATCTGCTTTCAGCGCCATTACAGTGCATTTGCAGAGACTTTGAAAATTCCCCTTTAGGTTTGATTTGGGGAGCCTTCTGAATACAGAATTGATTTCTGCCTTTCTAAAATTTCTTGCTGATCATCCCATTAGTTGAAGTGGGTGAAGCTACAGAAAACTAGGCAAGCCATGTTTATCTTTTGTTTCCTCTGATGGCTCATTCTGCTCTCCCTGTGCATACACAGCCTTTATGCCGGCCAATAACAATTGTGGCAATAATAATTCAGGCTGCAGCCTAACAAAGCTTCTATAAACATTCATATTTTCTGGCATGTGAGTAGCCCCTGTGAACGTCAGGAGTTTTATTGCCCTTGCTGTTTTCGTGGATGAGAAATTTTCCATGTGTCTCAGCAGA
The DNA here is from genome assembly GCF_000696875.1 of Nestor notabilis. Classification (NCBI taxonomy): domain Eukaryota; kingdom Metazoa; phylum Chordata; class Aves; order Psittaciformes; family Psittacidae; genus Nestor; species Nestor notabilis. Next base: position 5,104 of record NW_009915109.1, on the reverse strand, counting down.
TAGAAGCAATTAAAGAAACTAATAGGAGAAGTGAAAAACAGTTTTGAAATGGGTTTTGTTTTTCCAAGTGGGTAAAAGATATATGTATCCATTTGATTTAAAACTTATTTGCTTTAGAACTTATTAGGAATCAATATAAAATATTAGATATATTTGTATTAAATATATTTATTTACATCCTTTAAGTGTAAACCTAAAGGGAGTATTTTGATCAATATTTCCATATGAATTTCATTAGTCATGGAAACCAATTAGTTTTCCTGGCAGTATCTGTAATACAGATGCTTTCCACTGGGAACTTTGATGAAACTTAGCTCATTTCTCATAGGTCCCTCGGCACTTGTGAGAACAGCAATATCTTTCAGGACCACTACTGGCCCTGAATAGCAAGGTCATGATGAAAGGTGCCGCCTCCTGCTTTGTCCTGTCTTTGCCTTGTGAAGAGGAATGGAGAAATGAAGAAATGAAGATTCAAACCTCTGGATTTGGCAGTCACTTGAAATGTCCTGTTTTCCCATTATGAAGGGTTGTAAATAGAACACAATTTACTAAGGCAATAGGATATTAGATGTAAATACATTATCAACCAGGGTTTCCTCACAAACCTGGTTTCCTGGAAATGATGATTGACCAACTACCTTGCTTATTTTCTGTAGTGCTATTTGAGCTTCATTTTTACCAGTTGTATGTTTTTATTTGAACTACAAGTTATTTCTTGACAATTATGCTGATGAAGTGTGAAGCTCATTCACAATTCCTTTTGGAGATTCCAGTTCAGTGCACAATAATGTTAAAACTACCTACGGCTCAATTGTCAAGGTAGAAGTAGGTTATTTGCTGCTGACATGATTTGACCTACATTGGAATGAGGAAAGAATAATCTCTCCCGAATTTGTTGGTTCCATAATCTGTATCTACAAAGATGTGTGAAGTCCAGCTTTCAGGAAAGAACTTGGTATCCCAGGCCAAACAGTGTCATTGTAACTACAGTTAACTGATATTAAAGTGACTTCGCTGCAGATGTAATAGGAAATAATTTAGTCTAGTATTGGCAAAAACATGTTTTAATATGAAATTTGTGTGTGCACATGTGTCGTTCAGAGGACCTGATTCAAATGAAATAGGTGAAGACTAGTCAGCAGCCTGAAGGATAGTGAATTCCCTTGGGGTGGCAGCAGCCATGGTTTGAATACTGCAGACTGGAAAAAAGACACAGACACAACTCTCTTGCTATTCAAGCGAATGCTTTAACCATGCCTAAGGTGTCTGGTGCTGGCACTTTTTATCCCAGCATGTTTTTCAGTGAATGTGCCCAGGGCTGGTGTTTGGGGAGGAACCCAGCACTGCTGCTGCTGCTGCTGTGCATTAGGTGAGGTCTGTTTGCCTGATGGAGGGAAAGCCACAGTACCTCTTGGATTACACCAGTGCTTAGACAGGATGTAGGAACGAGTCTGTTCAGACCCTATGCTTCTGAGTAAGAGAAAATGTCTATGTTTGGGGGTGCGGATGAAGATAATTCTTTAAAAAGTGTGGCTGGGGCCAGAAAGCACTGGGAAGCAAGTCTTTTTAATCACCCTCCCAGGCTTAGGGCTGCCTGGGTCCCAAGTTTAGCTGAGAATTTTCTTTTTAATCTGCACTCTACAACTGAAAGTTATTGCACTTGGCTTTGTGTAGTTGTGTTTTTGAACTGTACTACAGTTACATCATGAACTGTCTGAGAATAACCCTCTGATACAAAGCTGTTCTCACTACCATCAAATTTGCTCAGGGTGGACACTGGTGTGACTGAGGTCCAAATTTATCCTTTGGGAATTTAGGAGCAGACTTGTTTTGCAGAGAAAGTAAGAGTCAGTTTGTACTCTGGAAGCTCAGAAGCTGATGTAGAGTTGGTGCTTTAGGAATCAGTTTTTTGTGACTGGTACCCAACCAGTTACTTAGTTAGCCTTGGCACTAACAAGCCACATTAAACATTGTTTACTGAAGTTCGGATTGCAATCATTTTACTTTTCATAGTATTTAACTCCAAAGACAAGCCCACTGCAAGCAGTCAGGCTGTTTACAGACTAAGCTACTCCACATCATCAGTGGGAGAAATTTGGCCTATACTACCACACTGAGTGTGATCCCAAGACAGGAATAATTCAAGAAGAAAAGAATTAAAACTCCTAAAATTGCAATACTACTTTCTCACTCTTGTAACTGTACCTTGAATGTTTTTTGTGGACTTTCACCTGGCATGTGAAGCTACATGATGTGCTAAGGGGTTAATCAATTTGCTTTACTTAAAAATTCTTAATCACAATGAAAACATTTTAGCACCTAAGAGGAGAGATTGTGGGTGAAAAACTGAAGATACATGATTTATCACTCCCCTCACAAATAAAATTTATTCATTGCATCCACAAGCCATCACACAGATGGTCAGAAAATTGGCTTTGTGTAGGGATGTGGATTCAGGCATGAATATTAATATGAGACAGATGTAAACGCATATTAATACGCATTTGCTTTGCATGGACTGACATTACAATATTTTCATTAAAGAAACCGCATTTGAAATGGAAAGTATAGGTCACCTTTTAAAAACATGAAATAGTAGGGTACAATGTATTTACACTTTCCTGGAGAAAAAAGAAGCAATTGAATAAATTTATTTATTTATTTATTTATATTTTTTTAAATAAGAGTGTGTGACATTTCTTGTGGTGAGATATGTTGAATGCAACATAATAATTAATAAATCAGGAAGACATATCTCTGTGCTTAAAACATATTTCCTTCTTTTTGCCTGCCTTGTTACACCAGCACTAATGCACGTCGTAATGCACGGGTGATAGATACAGGGCTCCAGATAGGCATACGGTGAAGTTAAGCTAAGTTAGGTAGATTTACTAAACTCATCCTGTCTCAAAATGAACCATTCAGTACATTGTTTTTCCAATGGCAGCAATTCATAAACCCCATAAGATTTATGAAGATAGAGTATTTTATGTGGAGATCTTTTCTGGTATGGGACAGCATTGATTTTTATAGCAGCATTCACATCTGTGCATTGTTAGTATTTGCTCATGGTAACGTCACGCATTTGCCCAGAGAGAAACACAGTGTCATTATGTATGTCATATTATAGAAGACAATTTCATAGATATTTGCTAAGTGGTTTTTGGAAAGGCTATGTAACAGAAATATCATTTCAAGGGGGAAATTGGATTAATTTTGTTCTTATATAAAACATTCAGGCACTTTCTACCTGACAGCCAGAACATTTGAATGTCTAGGTAAACAGTTTTATTATTCTAAATATTTTGGAGAGGTTATTGCAACCTGATCTAGTTGAAGACATCCCTGCTCATTTCAGGAGGGTTGGTCCCTTCCAACCCGAACTATTCTGTAATTCTGTGATTCTATAAGTTAACATGAAAGGTGTCAGCACTGTCCAGTGTCTTGTCAGATCCCGCGCACCCTTTGAATGTAACTCTGGGCTTATAAATCTGTGGAAGCACCTGGGCTGACTTCTGCTTGCACTGCAAAGCAGGTAGGTAGCCCTCTGCATCCTGCATGTGCAGGTGGGAGCTCAGGGAGCTCATTCATTCCTCTGCAACTTAATTTAAAGATGGCACAAGTGCTGGTGTAAGCAAGACAGAGCTTTTTGTTCATGTCCAATCCCTGTGGCCAGTGATGAAAACACCATGTATAAGGAGATAATAATTATGCTGCTGTAAATTGCTCTGATTGATGAAACCCACAATATATTGTTGGCCAAGCCACACTGCTTACTGCCAAGTGCAGGATGCAGACCAGGAGTGGTAGCTCAATGGGCTCCTTGTGCCCTTCCCTGCTGTGAGGCTACTTGGCATGGGGCAGACGACCTCTGTGCTCTGCTCTGAATGTGGAATGTGGCACGTGCCCCTGTGCAGGGAAGGGGTTTGGAAAAGGTGCTGTAGAGGCAGTTGTGACACCTTTGTGTCACCTGCAGATTGCTCTACATAGGTGGCATTTTTGGCTAGATTTTTAGAGCAACCACCCTTACCAATTGGTGCGATACAGGGTTAATATTTATTACCCCAGTGTATTTTGCAAGCCACTATATGAAAACAGTAGCCTGACAGCTCTTCATGCTGCCAGATACCAATGTAACCTTTTTGTATTTCTTACAGCAGATACTGGGTAAATAAACGTGGACTCTGTGACCTTTGCTCCAGCCCTCCCTTGAAAGACACTGTGGCTCCCCTGCATGTGTGTATGCCCCTGTATGTCAGTTTAATGATGGAAAGGGAGAAGGAAAGTTTATATTTTCTTTGCTTTTTTCCCTACCTTCCTAAGTTTCAGAAAATTTCACACAGAAGACTTCCTGTAGCTCCTGAGAGCACACTGCACTTGTTTTCCCTGTGGCTGACTCGCTCCAGCTCAGCTGTCAGTCAAACAGAGCATCTCTAGCAAGGGAATGCAGTGGGGACCTGGCTCCTGGCTCATTATATGCTTTTGTCAATTGAACAGAAGAGATCTCATTCACATAACATATTTTGTATCACAGGTAACTTCCTCAAATTCCCAGTCATAAATCTTACTTAATTCAATATTCTGTGGTCTGATTCATCCAGCAAGCTAGCAGAGGATTCAGCAAATCTGGCAGTTCCCTGTAATGCTTTTCTCTCCTGACTTCCCCCACAAGCCCCACATCCAATGCACCTCTTCTCTCTCTCCCTCTTGTTTCCCTTCTCTCCTCCCAAATCCCAGAGAATCAATATTCAGTTTCTTCAAAATTATTTTAAACTGAAAAATGTAGACTAAAAAAGTTGTGTTTGGTTGTTGGTTACCCTCTACCCACAAATGAAAATATTTTGAGTTTGTTGAACAATCTTAGCTTATTTCTGCCTCAGATTAACTCAATTGGATCTCCCTGGGACAGCCAAGATATAAGGGAGCCTTGTGTCTCACACATGGCAAGACTCTGGCCAGATGAACTATCACAAAGTGAAGATGGTCTCCCCTTACTGACATTGTTTTTTCCCTGCAAGTGTTAAATATGCACATTTCCCACCCAGATTCAGGATTAAAAAAACCCAAGGTAAGTGCTTGTCGTGGTTTAAACCCAGCCGGCAAC
>NW_009915108.1:5694-22380 GCF_000696875.1 Nestor notabilis | reverse complement strand
GCAACACCCGCCCCGCGGAGCCCCGTCAGGTACCTGCGAGCCCCGCTGGCTCCTCCACTGCTTCAGCTGGTCCGAGGCGTCGTCCCGGTTGTCAGCCATTTTGCACGCTTAGGAGACCCCCAAGACAGAGAGGGCAGCACGGAGAAGAGCGAGCGCGGGCCAACCCAGCGGGACTGTGCTCGCCACCAGCACGGAGGCAACGCCAGAGAAGTCACCCCGCGGGGAACCACCGCCGCGCCCTGCAGCACCAGCGGGTAGCGGGAGACACCGCACCTACGGCCTCTACCACAGCACTGCGCCCGCCCCCCGCTACCTCCTCAGCCAATAGCTCTGCGCCCAGCGGGCAGAGAGAGCTGTGATTGGGTGAAGGGAACGTCAATCAGGCGGTGGGAGGTGGCGCCCGCCGCCTCAGGCTGAGGGGACGGCGGAAGGCGGGCTTGGGGTTGTGGAGTTTTCTTGTTGCTCGCGTTTGTGTGTGGTTAAGCGTGCATGGAGGTGTATAAATAACTTAATTTTTGGTGGGTATTTGCAGTTTTGGGATGTCGGAACACAGCTGTTGGTGTGGGAGAAGTTAATCATTGGCGTAGGAAATTACAGGATTAGGGCACCATGAAAACTGCAATTAGGGAGTTTCAGAGGCAGGGTTCGTTTCAGTGGGGAAAAAAAACACGTTTTAAATTGCAAAATCAAAGTTACCAAATGTAGAATTAGGTGTTCGTTCTTGGACTGTACCTCAAGTGAGGCACGGGTGATACCTTAAGTAGTGGTCATAATTCTTATGTGCCCAATTGTAAACAGTATTTCTTTAGAGACCTGAATTTGTTACCTTAAAGAAAACCAAAAACACAAACACTTCGGATTTAATAAGAACACTCCCTAGGTTATAGCTACAAATCATGAGGTAAATACAGTTCTCCCATGAGGCAGCTGTAGCACTACAGGTGACAGTAGTTTACAGGCAGTTGTTTTCCCTATTTCTGAGGTAAAACCCTCAGCAACATCAATAATCTGTCTGGAACTGTTATTTGTGCGACATTGGACACTGGAAAGATGGATGAGGATCTATATCTACCAGTCTCTGTGGATTTGCACGTCAGTGTGTATTTCTATATGGCGTTCCTGGCCCCAGACGGGTGGATAAGACTACATATATATGCTAGAAAACTGAAACATGCAAACCTTTCCCCTCATTAGCTCTTCCCTATTGACAATGATTGGGGGTAATCGTAGCAAACCTGTCCAAACAAAGAGAAATTACCCAAATGTGGTTTGCAGAAGTACTGGTTTATAAAAGCAACTGAGCCAACAAGTTGTGTGTGTGTGTGTGTGTGTGTGTGGTGGTGGTGGTGGTGATGGTGATGGTGGTGGTGGTGGTTTGTTTCCTTCCTCCCTGTCAGTGTTTATCAAGAATCCCAGTATGGTTCTTTACAGAACACACAGTACAACAGTGAAGCAGTGCAACTCTGTTTACCCACAGCCTGTCAGAAAGAAATGAAATGGGGGAAAATGCTTTTCTGCCAGACTGTGTCTACATTTTTTTCTCTTAACAGATACAAAAAATAGTGTAGCAGACAATTGCTTCATCTAGTATGTGTTATGTATTAGAGGGCTATACCCTATGTGTATAGGCTATTCCCTATGTAGTATAGACCTGAATTGTAGTACAGACCAATTCAGGTCTATACTACATAGGGAATATCACTAATAGTATTCATTTTCCTCAGTGGTAAGAACTCCCTTTTTTCTGCTTCAGCCTTATTTGAGCCATTTCTTTCACGTCTCCAAGTCTCAGAATCTTTTCTTCCTCAACATGATAACTAATATTACGAAGAACAAGAAAGATAGGTAGCCTACGTTTCTAATATTTTTATACTAAATATATATCATCAGACTACATCTTCTGCAACTTCTGTGCAACCCCTGATCACTTCCAGAGCATCCAGATAATCCTTGGAAAAGATGAACAGAAGTTAAAATTTAGTTTAACTATAGTTTAGCTTGGATTTCCACAAAAATCTAACCAGTTTCTTGGTTCTTTTTACAGACCAAGAAATCCTCTATAGTATCAGCCAAAGAAAAAAGTATCCAGGCTTCACAACAAGGTCTTAACTCACAGAAAATATTGGTTTCAAGATATTAGTTCCCACATTGCAAACTAAGTTTGCAGACCTCACTGTCAGCTGTTTCTGAGAACATTTAATGAACTTTTCAGGTACTCATTCAGACTTATGTGGTGTTCTTCCATGCAGCCTTTATGTTTTAAGATGACATAAAAAAATGGTCTTTTCTTAAGGAAAGACTGATTGACTAATCCTGTAGACTTACTATTAGGAGTGCATACGCATACTTCTAAAATCAAATATAACTGATATTTCAGTTTGCTTAAACAGCAAAATGAGGGCAATGTGGACATTTTCATGAAGAGTTACTGTTTGCTTTTCCTTTAAAGTTTAACACCTCCTATCAACAAATGTGTGTAAACTTGCTTGTCACAAATTCATTTCAAAGTAAGAGTTACTTGCAAAAACTGCTTCTGTTTCATTTTCCATAAACCCTTATTATAACTGTAAGGCTAGAGGAAAGGATATATGTGTATATACATATATGTATGCATGCATAAAAAACAAGAAGAGATTAAATATTGGCTAAGAATATATGCCAAAAAAATCCAAGGGAGAGCAGGTGGCAATATTAATGGCATCAAAAATGTTTACACTTTAGCTATACTTAAACCAAACAACTACATTTGATAAGGGCATACAAAACTAAGTATGAAAAGAATATGAAAATTTTATGTACTCTCACCTTAATGTTCTATCTTTTCAGTGAAGAAAGCACTGAATGCTGCTTGAAATTCATAGAATCATAGAACGATTTGGGTTGGAAAGGATCTTGAGATCACCTAGTTCCAATCCCCTGCCATGGGCAGGGACACCTCACATTAGAGCAAGTTGCTCCAAGTCCCTGTGTCCAACCTGGCCTTGAACACTGCCAGGGATGGGGCAGCCACAGCTTCTCTGGACACCCTGTGCCAGCGCCCCACCACCATCACAGTAAAGAACCTCTTCCTTATATCTAACCTGAACTTCCCCTGTTTGAGTTTAAACCCATCACCTATCACTACAGTCCCTGAAGACAGTCCCTCTTCGGCATCCTTGTAGGTCCGTTCAGATACTGGAAGCTGCTCTGAGGTCTCCACGCAGCTTCTCTTCTCCAGGCTGAACAGTCCCAACTTTCTTAGCCTGTCTTCACACAGGAGGTGCTCCAGCCCGCAATGCCTTGCTGTGGGTATCTTTATTTATTTCCTTCCTTCCCACCCCCACCCCTTTTATTCTGATATTTGATTCCTGCGGCATCTTATTTGCCTGTGTAAGCCTCCTGTTATATATGCATTAAGTCAACAAACTTCAAACAATTCCAAATTAGTCATCTTTATTTATCTGGGGAGACTGGTTCTATGTTGCTGTGTGTCTTTCTGAGGCATACTCCAAACCACACTTTACCCTTAATTAAGATTTTGTGAGATTAGAAGTCAGAATACTTAGCATTTGTATTTTGTTTTCCCTATTTAAAGTGGGTTTAATCACAAACTGCAAGGTCAGTTTCATTCACATGCAAGCATGCACACAAAATCATGCCGGATATAAAGTTTACACATAGTTCAATGATTTACACCCAAGGGAATGATGTAGAATTAGCTGGGTGGAAGGTCATCAGCATCTGTTGCTTTGCTAATCAAGTTACACAGGCCCCTAAAGGTTTCATGCTACATATATCAGCCATCTCAGCTGGCTGACTTGGTACCTACCTCCTACTTATGAGTACATCGGATTCCTAAATGATCCCATGTTCTCTACAACATCTGTTGAGTAGGTATGCTCAGAGTACCTCTGCTACATAGCCAAAGCATTTAACTTCAGTACAGAGCATTGGAGTATGACTTTTAGTCTAAAAGACCAGAAAAGAGAAAAACAAGACAGAGAGTGGTCATTTTTGATTAAACTGATTATTGCTGAGAACACATCACAGGATTGGAAGTCTTCATTTTTAACCCTTCTACTAAAGATCTTCAAACTTGTATCTTCCACGGTATCCAAACTGTATCTAGAGATGAGGCCTGGATATGTTTTCTACCTATGCCACAAGGAATAAGGTCAGAAAGAAAAAAATAAAGACACTGGTTTACATGGTAAAGGCTCAAGTAATAAAAATGTAATTAATATTACTGAGTGTATTTTCAATCATGGAAAAAATGCATCTGCTGCACCTCCTCCAAATATGAAGTAATATAATGAAACTATTCTCAAGGCTTGAAAGAATAACTGGCCTTGTTACAAATATCTAACTTTGGGATATTTGCAGTAGCTCAGGAACCTTTTCACTTGACTTTTCTGATGATCCTTTTGCTGTCACATCTGATGTGATCATCAAGGCACGGAAAAAACACTGAACAAGGAATATATACTACTATTAACTGTTCACTTACATGACAGGGGATTGAGGAGTGGGCATGGTAGTACACTCAGAAGAAAAACAGAGAAGCATTAATAGAAGTGTTCCTTGTAGTGCAGTAGATGGAACACATTTGCTGTCTTGATTCCCAAGTGGAAATACACACCCAAACCAATTTTGTTTGTCAAACATGCAATTAGGTGGACATAAAATCCATGCTACTAAGGGCCAGCCAACATCTGGGTAACAGGTGCCAACATGTTAGACATAGTATATGGTGAGAAGAAGAGATGGAATATGAGATAGGTAATAATAATCTGTGGGTATCTGTTTATACTCTGTAAGTTATGTCTGCTTAATAAGTTCATCATTCAGTAACTTGCATTATTTGTAGCCTTTTTACTTTTATATTTTCAGTCATCAAATCCAATGGAAAACACTGAAAACACTGAAATAAAACATCTTCAGAAGACGTGGACATTAAGGAATGATGGAGAGATTACCTAGTGGAATAGGTAAGCAGCATGAATTAAAGCTGGCTTTTATGGGGAATGGCACATGTGACTTGGGCTGTCAGTTGACAGAGTGAGATACTGAAAGGCACAGCAGAGAGAAAACATGGACTTCTGAGAAAACACATGTAGCAGAAAATCAAGAAAAGGCAGATTAGAAACCTCATTTTGTGTTCATAATTTCCACCTTTCTCAGCTGTAGTTATTAGGGCAAGGTCTTAATTTCAACCACTTGAGAAAAAGACTAACCTCAGAGGTAGAAAAGCATGTTGGAATAATAATACTGTGTTTTTACACTAGGAAAACAATGTGGTTTTCTTTTCTCTCCTTCTTTCCTTCTCTATAGACAATAAAGACTTCAGTGATGCTGGAGCAGATGTGTTCACAGAATCACAGAATCGTTAGGGTTGGAAGGGACCTCTGGGCATCAACTAGTCCAACTCTCGAATTTTAGCAGTGTGCGTGGTCAATAAATCTCAATGGATGCACCAGTCCTAGAGTAAAATAAATTTTGCAGTATTTTTACCAAAAGGTGAATTTCATTCATCTTTGTTAATGTTTTGCAATAATGCATTACATTTCATAAACAGTATTCCTGACCATCGTCATCAAGAATTTGTGTTTCATATTTAGTGCTGGCAAGACAGCTGCGATATACTTTTTGAGATAACTGAAAGAAGCACAATAATAGGACAAGAAATGCAGTATTCAAACATATATTTAGCATTCTGGGTATGTCAAGTTTTGTATTTTTATTCCTAGAATCCACATTGTTAAAATTCACATCATATAAATACAATTTTCTTGTGTTAATGCATTTGATTTTATTATATTTTCTTTCAAGTTAGAGTACCCATAAGTAAGCTTGTGAATGGTTTTCTGCATTTCTTCTCTGTATTATTAGCAGCATTGTCTGAAGCATTTACCTAATAGCAGTTGATAAACCGACTATTTTGAAACATGATTTTTCCCATTAATGCTTCTGCATAAGAATTAAAGCTAGGCACAGCAATATTTTTTTCTGTTGTTAGAATCAGCATCTCTTAAGCTTTTAAGTGGGTCAACCATCCAGTATGACTTAGTCACATGTGCTTTAAATTAGTCAAGTGTTTAATTGGCTTGCTGAATGTTTGCATGTATAAATATAGGTGCTTGATCCAAGAGATATCTTGATTCAATAGGTGTCATTTTATATGTTCTAATTTTGTAGAAAGAAGAGAATAGTAAATGAACTGGTTTTTCGAGCCAATTGAATATTCAGAAGTGTAAAGGCAATAAAAAATGTTGGCTGCCCCACATGATTAGAAAATCAGGCTGGTATTTCATTGTCAGTAAAAATTAGATACATGCTTCTGAAAATTTTGGATAGATTCTGTAGGTGAATGCATCAGTACAGCTTTAGGCTGGTATACAGGGTTTATTCATTTAATTTATTAATATGCCAATAAAATGAACTAACTGAAGCTGCTAGCTGGACGTATGAACAGAATCTGTCTGCCCATTATATATGTTCTATGATCCCTAAGCGCAAGAAAGCACAGTTTGATGCTCTACTGAAAAATATCAGTGTAACAGATCAGATTAAAACAGAATGGAGAGGCACACCAGATATATGCTATATTAGAGGCTTACGGAATGTGAACAAAAGAAATTGCACATCTGCCTTAACAATATCAACACTTCTTTAGCATTTGGGCATTCCATTTTGAAAGAAAACCCCTGATAAGAGGCATTTTGAGTGCACAACTGACACTTAGGTTGCAAGGTGTTTAACACCTGTAATGATGAATATAGTACCAAAACTCAATCTTCATTCAGTTTTGGTACTAAAACAGTGTTAAAATTTGTCATCTGATTTGTTCTTTACAGTGGTGATTCAGGGATTTTCCTCTGAATATAGTACCAGTGCCATGACTGGGAGACAATGATGGAAGCTTATGGGGGAAAAACCCCAAGCAAACCAGCCAGGGGAACGGCAAGAAACAAGATGGATTTGCTGTAACCCCAGCAAATGTAGACACTGGGAAACAAGGAAGGACAAAGGAGAAGGAATATAGCATTTGTAAGGTATGAAAAGAGAAAATGTCACTATCTTTGAAACCAATGGGCAAGTAGCTGGAAATTTTCTATACATGATCTAGTCACTAGGTCAAAACTGTTAAACCTGAGAGATTTAAGTTAGACATCTAAGTAATGTTTAGGTGTCTGAAGAAAGGCTGGCTTGATCTTTTTCTACTTAAGTAAGTTATGAAAGCTGTGGTGCTCTGCAGGCAGAGATACATCAAAGACTATTACAATGCATGTGACAGTCATAATAGGTACACGTGATATTTGTACGCTGGAGTATCAGAAAGTATTTTACATGTATAATAATCCAGTGTGCTGACTTGATGGGTCAGTTTCCCATGGAATCACCTGGGGCTAATTGTGCAAATTCACCCTCAGAGATTGCCTGCCAGGGTCCCATTAAAATAATATTTTCTAAATTTAACGTGTTTATAATCCATGTTTATAATGTGGTTTAATGTGTTTTCTCTTTCACCTTTACATTCCCAAATACAAATATACTTTAAAACATTTTACAGAATCATAGAATCAACTAGGTTGAAAAAGACCTTGAAGATCATCAAGTCCAACCATTACCCCAGGGCTGCCAAGACCACCACTAAACCATGTCACTGAGGGCCCCATCTACATATCTACATCTATTTCATGAAAACTAACTTGTCATTGATTTATTTTCATTGTCTCTAAACTAGCAGATTAACAGACACTGAATAACTCAGATTTTTGAAGATAATTTTAATGAATTGTGAAATAAATGCAGTTTTAAAAATCTGCTTTATTATAGAAGAATTGTGGCTGTTGCCCTATTTAAGAGGAATAACAGCAAAACACATAAAATTTGAGGTTTGTCCCTTGAGATGGTCACAAATAGAACCAAGGGAATAACTAATGCTGGGGTGTTAGCACACTAATCAGTATTGTTTGAATTGATGGGAGTTGTAGGTCTCAGTGCTTTTGAAAATTCTGCTTTTATTTTGGTGTGAATATTTTAGACTTTTTTTTCCCCCTTTAAGTAGCAAGACTACCAAAAATTCCAGGGTCTTATGAGATGCAAAGAAGCAAGGGGCACACTCAGAGTGAAATACAGCACCATTTGTAGCATATCAGATACATATAAAATAGTTCTTCCAGCATGGAATAATTGGTCCACCACAGTGCCTGCCATATGGCCAGCAGCTTGTTCCAGCTGTCTGTGTAATGCATGTGAGTAGCTGTTCCAGTCCTTCTGATAAAAGCAGTTTTTTACACTGACTAGTTATGTTATTATATGTTACAAATATGACCATTATTTGTTTAAGAGTTATACAATTGCCAGGGACTACTTCTGATTTCTGCTGAAGTAGAATAAAAAGCCTGCACTGTTTTCACCACAGGGACATGCATGGAAAAGAAACGAAGCAGAAATTCTTCTGCATGTTAAGGTATTCTTAAAGCCAAAGTTCTCTTCTATGCATTTGACCTCATTTTTCTAAGGTTTTCTGTTTATACAAAATTCCTTGCCTCAAATAGGTAAGTTGAAATTTTAGAAACATCTAATATACTTAAAAAAAAGAGGCAACATAATGCCATAACTACAGGAGCCTTCACAGCATTTAGTTAGACATTGGGATCAATTTTAGACATCCTAAACATCCTGATTTTTACATGTATGGAGGGCGACATTTCTAAAATGTGTGTCTGCTTTATAAAAGCTAGAAGAATTAATAGTTATTTTGACATGTAAACATACAAACAGATCTTGGCTGTTTCATGACACCCAAGAAGTGTTGAAACTTACCTGGAAACTGTAACAAATTACTAGTTTGTTGATGTTACCTTTTTTTTTTTTAATCCCCTTGAGGTTGACATTAAGTTACCAGGTTAATTATATTGATACATTTCTTTCTAGCTACTAATTGTCCTCTGCACCCTGGCTGGCCATTTACAAGGTATTTACAAGAGGTTTACAAGCCATTTCCATTGATGCAAGGATAAAAATGAAATACAGATCATAACTTACAAACCATCAAAGTTATAAACACGCTGAAACCTTCTGAACAGATCATAGAATCATAGGATGGTTTGGGTTGGAAAGGACCTTAAGATCACCTAATTCCAACCCCCTGCCACCTACTGTGATCTATCAGCATTCCTAGCTGGCTTTGCTTACATTTATGTCCTGGGTTTGTTGGTTAATAGCAGTGTTTATTCTGTGTTTGAGCAGCACAGTTGAGTCTTCATCCATAATGTGGACTTCTAAACAGTTTTAAGAGGAATACACATTTATCACTGAATATGTTGCCTTCATGTTTTTCAATAGTTCTAGTCTAAAAATGTTTGATAAACTTTTAGAGCTACAAGAAAGGGTTCCACATGACACCGACCATGTAAATTAGGCTAAGTTTTGACCATCAACTACTTTCAGTTCACCAAGAGTGAAAACAGCTATTTTTCAATAGTCCTCTGATTATCATATTATTTGGCTGAGAAGGTTAATTCTTTTTCCTTTCCTTTTGTTGTTAGTACGGTAGGGGGTTCTTTCTTTGTTTTTACAGTGTGCTAATACCTTTTCTGTTTGGTATTATCCACACATTTTCCTGAAATCTGAAAGGAAGTTTCAAGACAAGAAGGGTTGAGGTATCTTAATTTTCTGCCTGCCTGTCAGATTCCAGAGGCTTTCCTCCATCTTCTTCTGTATTGATGGTTTTGCTCCTTTTCCTGCTTACCAGTCATAGGGATTGTAACCAATAAATCCCATTTACAAGAGACTCCATTGTAGCTGAAAGGTATCTGCCAACTACTCTCCTATAGATTGGAGACAGACCTTGGTCTTTCACCTTGTTTTTGGTGGTTTTTGTTATGATCCAGTTCAATGACACGCCATGACATCCACCCACCATTCATCATTTAATTTTAATTCTTCTGTCAACCTCTGATATATCTCTGAATCATCATTTTATTGAGCACTGATGGATCCTATACTTCATAATCCTGGCACCAGCCCCACTTCTACTGAATCATACAGACTATTCTTATATTTATTTCCAGGCCCAGGTACTAAGATGTGCTATAGAACATTATATAGCACTGAGATACTTCCATTAGGATGGTGTGTCACAGGTACACCTGCCCAATGATGTAGGTGGGAAAAAAAAGAGCTGGTAGTTTCCTACCCATTGCTTACAGTTTATGTTTCATCCTTAGTACCAACAACAAATTGGCCTGTGTCAGTTTTCTCCCTGTTGGAAAAATATTCCTGGCCTCTATGATAACAGGTAACCCTGTGCCACAACTGGAATTAGGTATATAAGAAGGTGGATGGTGTTTCTGAAGGCTGTGCATGTTGACTAGGTGGTTCTCAAGCCAATAGCACTAATGAACAACTCAGCTACATGCGCATGTACTGAACTGACAATGAGGTTTGGAACCTTATTATGTGATTTTTCTTCCCCTACTGTTTTTCACATGATTTCGCTTTCAGGGTGGGAAGTAGATGAGGCCTTAGAGATATGGTTTAGTGGTGGCCTTGGCAGTGCTGAGGAATGGTTGGACATGATCATCTTAAAGGTCTTTTCTGACTGAAATGATTCTATGATTCTATGCATACTCTTCTGCTGTAGCAAAATCATGGTGGTATACACATTCAGCATCTTCACAAGAAGGGTGAGATGGTAAAATACTGATCATTCACACAAAAACTAGGAACAAGCATACTGAAAAAGTACGAAGAGTGTATTAGGATGGTCCAAAAGTACCATCATATAAACCCAGTTTTCATTAACTAGTACAATCAACTGTGCAGTAAATGTCAAGCTACAAATTCCTGCTCCAATATACCAAGATTAAGTCTTCTCCTTGAAGAAAGTTTCCTAATATGGGCAATATAATACAGTGATGAATAGTAGAATGATGGTTACTATGCTGTTACAATGTTATAGAGAGTAAAATGATTTGTCTGAAAGTCTGTTAAAGAATCTTTGAGAGAGAAACAGAGATTTTGCCTCTATCTCAATCTTTCATGTCTCAGTGGCCTCTCGGTGTTACAAAGCTTTGTTTTCTGTTTGTTGTCATAAAAACGCCAATATCAGTGGTCAGTGATATTTATAGGTGAGTTTTATAGCACCTTTCACACAAGCCTTATAAATTTTAGGTATAATTTTATTAACATTTCAGTCTCTTTTCTGGCAATCATTTATTTACCATATTAGCATTATATGATAATGACTCTGAGGTATTTAAACAATATGAAGTATATCTCAAATCAAAACATTTAAAAGATTCTATTCCAGTTTTATGTGCAGGTAGGCAAGGTTTCCTAGCGGAAATAACTAAAATCTCTTCAGTTTATCAGAGAAATCAAGGAAAATTAGGGGTCACAAAGTAAAAAAGATAGTGAAGAGACAATTCTGCAAGTGAAGACATTGTTTTGCTGTGGTATTTCCCCCTTATTCTAACATGTTTGACACTGTTTTATTGATTATTTTCTTGCTGGGAACGTTCATTCACCATAGTTTTTCCCACAAATGTGATGGAACTTTTCCCTCCTACCTTCTGGATGAGTTCTATGGTGATAGCACTGCAGCAGTCTGCTTACCTCTCTTGCTTGCCCTTTGCTGCTGTGCTGGCTCAATATGTTACTATTGCTTCACTACCAAACCAGAACAGCAAATAGTTGGTGTCTAAGAGAGTTTCATGGAGTATGGGAAGAATCAAGTTCAAATGCTAAATTTAGATGAGACTTAAAATGAGCCATGTGTGGCAGATGACTATTCTGACTACTAGGTGCTTTGTGGTGCTGAGGATTTCCTGGATACATCTGCACTGTCCCTTGGCACTGTGCTCTCACTCCTCAGCTCAGACCTCTATGGTCTAAGATGTATACTTAGATCATTCCTGAGGTCTCTGTGATGGAACGTACTAGGTCTCTTGCTGATGAAGCACTGGTGGATCAGAAAGAATAGTTAAAAGACAATTGTAAATACAGCATAGAGGGCTACGTCCTCCTGACTGTCCTCCAGTGCCATCCCAGAATACATCATACTCACGGCTTTAAACTGGAAGAGAGGAGATTGAGATGAGATCTTACAAAGAAGTTGTTCCCTGTGAGGGTGCTGAGGCACTGGCACAGGGTTTCCAGAGAAGCTGTGGCTGCCCCACCCCTGGCAGTGTTCAAGGCCAGGTTGGACACGGGGGCTTGGAGCAACCTGCTCTAGTGGAAGGTGTCCCTGCCCGTGGCAGGGGGTTGGGGCTGGATGAGCTTTAAGGTCCCTTCCAACACAAATCAGTCTGTGATTCTGTGATACTCTTTTGTGCTTCATATCCTGCCTTATTCCATGCTGGAGTATACCACACCCAGCCTAAGCAGTATGGTTTCTGGAGGGTTGCCAAGTAACTTTGCCAAGTAAATTTGTCACTGCTCAGGATAACCTGAAAAACAGCCCAGTAATTCTGTACATAAAACTATCAAGAGTTTATAGTGTTTTGGCTTGGGTTCATGAGAAGACTTGGGCATAGCTCTGTTATACCCAGATATGGCACAGACTGGAGGCGCCAGTTCCAGTTCCATCAGCCTCACACCCTGCCAGCAGGTCTGGTGGCAGCTTGGCACTCCTGAATCCTGTCAATAGATGGTGAGCAGGGGCATTTTAAATCTCAGAAAATGGAAGAAGAATGTATGTGAAGGAGAGCATGAGACTGCATTAAATGCATTAAATGCATCTCCTGGCAAGAAATGGCTCTGACAAAAGCTGCACACACAGGAGTTAGTCAACAGCAAGCACAGGAGGCCTGGTAAGACACTGTGGTAGAAACATGCCATGGAGAGAGGATGGCATAGCATGTACCACAGCAGCCAGGAATGTATTCTGCTAATCATCTCAAAGGCATATTTCAACACAATGTGAGGCACCCGATGCATGACCAAGGTTTTGATTAACTCCTCACTGAGAGCAGGTTAGAAAAACACAGCAGTGAAGCTACACGATAGCGTCGCATTTCTCATAGAATCATATAGAATGGTTTGGGTTGAAAAGGACCTTAAGATCATCCAGTTCCAACACCCCTGAAACAGGCAGAGCACCTCACCCTAGCCCATGTCACCAAGGCTCTGTCCAACCTGGCCTTGAACACTGCCAGGGATGGAGCATTTTTCCCTTCTTGGGGCAACCGGTGCTGGTGCCTCACCACCCTCACAGTAAAGAACTTCTTCCTTATATCCAACCTGAACTTCCCTTGTTTAAGTTTGAACCCATTATCCCTTTGTCCTATCTCTATAGTTCTGCCATCCCTGTCTCACTCATTTTTTCCTTCCTTTTTCTTGCAGTTGCAGTTTGCTGCTCAGGAATGTGTTACTGCACAAAGAGATGTCTATGTCAATAGGCATGACACTTTGTCATGATAGGCCACCTCATCAGGCACTGCTCTGGGAACATGACCTGTAAATGAGTAAGTTTAAACCTCCTCGTCATGCAGGTTTTGTCTTTGTGAAGCAAGTGTCTGTAACAGTGCACTGTGCTGTGTCCATCTCACCAATATATTATGAACAGAAAGGGATACTCCCTTTTCCAGAGGTTTTATGCTAGGGATACAGAAAGAAAGCAGAGTTTTATCAATAAAAAGTCAGTGGCTTCACTGGCCATGCAGTTCAGATGTTATTCCGGGCAACCCTGTAACTATTCTAAGCAGTTCCTAACACAAGGCGTTGTGCACTTGCTCGCTCTGTGAGGGAAGACACCTTGTGGTGAGAGTACCATACTGTAGGACGTGATCTGTTAGAAACTGTGTCACACATACAATCCCTCAGTTCACCTGCACCCCCATTCCACCGGGTTTGTCAAGCATCAGTTGTTCACACAGAAATGGGAAAGCTGGTGCTCATCTTTTCCCTGAGTATTCTTCATTTTGCAGTGAGTTGAATTACTACACATTCAGTAGACATCCTGGAGTAAATTAAGCACAACGTTGTGGTATTTTCATACAGCCAGCCTCAAGAGGGAGTCAGTGGGTTACTGTGATACAGCGAAGCTGCCTAATCCTACGAAGTTTGGTATTCCTTGAGAAAATAAATCTCTGACCAAACACATCCAGGGGGAAGAATACGTGCACGTGGCCTGTAGAGGTTGTGCTCGAGTATTAGCACTTGTGAGGGCTGGTAAGAACCTTCCGGAATGAGCTCCTGCATCAGCTAGGAAGCTGTTGCTAGGCTGATTTATGTCAGCACCACAATATATACTGCAGCTGTTATCCTAAGGTTCTACATTATTTCAGACAAGGCAGAAGAGATTTTTAAGACCTGAATTGTGCCTTTGCATTTCCCCTATCGTTTGTCTTCAACTCTTTTTGGCATTGTTTGCCATTGTATATAACCACTGTTCTCTGCATGGACTAATAATGCTCTAGGGCACCCACTTTATAGCATTGTCAGAGGGTAATACTTTACCTGACGGTTTCCTGACTGTTAGGGATTATGCAAAATACAATATTTAACTAAAAATGCCTGTCTGTATGGCTATTCTTTCTATTGATTCTGTGATCATAGTGGTTAACTCATGGTAATGTTATTGTCAATACTGTATTACTGGCTAATAAAAGAGCTGAGGACATTCCAGGAAGCATGACACATCTGTGGCAATCTACAGGTGTCATTTCTCTATCAGTGCCTCATGAGACAGGTTAGTATCAGAGTCAGTGAATGGCTGCAGTAATAAGTGCTGTTTGGGCATGCAGTTCATCCAAACATGTGAGTATTCTGGCACATGAGACTGCAGCAGGTTTCCACACATATGTGCTACAGTAGTGGGAACATGATATGTGACCCCATGACCAGATAAGTAAGATTATTGCAAGTGCATCCAGAGAATTAGTTTACACTGGTAGTTAAGACTATATAGACTTGTCAGTGCTGGTGTTATATCACAGCTAGATGTCTAGGTGACTAGGGCAGTTTAATTCTACTGGAAGGTGTCCCTGCCCATGATCTTAAGGTCCTTTCCAACCCAAACCATTCTATGATTCTGTTGTAACTTTATAGATGGATGTTATAAATTAATAGCTGTTAAATGCTGAAGAACATCGTCAGGATTTGCAGCTATTTTGGTAATGCAGGCACTATAAAATTTTAATTAACAGGAAGAGCTGAAATGAGAAACAGTGAGAAAGTAGGCCTTAGTAAGTTTCAGTGCACCACTTGCCTTGAATAATACCATGTGATTAAGCAAATATTCTTCTATTCCCTTCACTTGATCTGATTCCCCCACCAACCAGCACTGGTAAGACCTTGCTGCTAGTGACTGAGAAAGTCTGATATGGTACCAAGTTATCACCCAGGAATTTAATGCATTTTTCACAAGATCTTTCTTATTCTGACAGTTTTCTCCACCCTTTGTCATCACAATCATTTTATTGTGTTATTTACAGGACAAAAGGATCAAATCAAGATCCATAATTTTCATAGTTCCATAATCTTCCCAAATAAGGCCTATTATAGCACTTGTTCGGTTGTCTGATGCATTTAGAAGTAAACAGGGGTTTTCTATCACCTCCAAATTGCTGGGCAGAAATTTTCAATGCTTGTTGAGGTATACATTTTAAATTAGGTGACATGTCATGTGTTATTTCCAAGATTAGCTTGTTTTTCCTGCTTCAAAATGTTTTCAAAGCAAACATGGAATAAATGCACCATAGGTGAAATGTCTGCTGAGGAAGGAGGCTATTTCTTGCATCTAACAAGCGTAGAAAGTATCTTTGTTACTACTTTCATTCTCAGAAAGTGTTTGAATTAAAGATGTCTTCACCTGTAAAATGTGTGCTGAATTAAGAGAGATCATGCCCAGTTAAGGGAGATTGAAAACTAAACTAACTGGAAATGTTTAAAGATAAGAGGATTCAGCAGCAGTGCAAGAAACACTAATGAGGACACAGATTCCCAGTACAGGCAGAGGACCTGACTTCGGAAAGTTGTGCCCAAAAGGGTTCATCTAGGTGTCCCTCACAGTGCAAAGGGCAGGATTCACAGAGTGACAGAGCTGTTGAGGCACCTCTGGGGATCAGCCAGTCAAACCTTCAAAGCAGGGTCAGCTAAAGCAGGTTGTCCAGGGCTGCATTCAGTTGAGTTTTGGATATCTCCAAGGATGGACACTCCACAACCTCCCCTGCCAACCTGTCAGTGTTTTACCACTCTCAGAGTAAAAAGTTGGAGGGGTTTAATGTTTAAATGGATTTAGTTTGTATTTCAGTTTGGTTCTATTGCTTCCTGTTCTTTCACTGAACACCACCAAGAAGAACCAACCTGTCTTCTTTGCTCTCTTCCCATCAGGTATTTATGCACAAAAATACTTTTGACACGTTCACCAGGCTGAACAGTCCCAGGCCTCTCAGACTTCCATTAAAAGACCAAAACCCCAGTTCCTTAATAATCTTGGTGTCCCTTTGATGGCCTAGTTCCAGAATGTCCACATCTCTCTTGTCCTGGAGACCCCAGAACTGGACTGGGAGCTCCAGATGTATCTTATCAGTGCAGAGCAGAGGGATGGATCACCTCCCCACACACAGCTAGCTCACATTCAATTTGTTTTCCACCAGTACCCCAGGTCTTTTTACCCGAAGTTGTTTTCCAGCTCTTCAGTCCCCAGCACATAGCAATACATGGGGTTATTCCTCCCTAAATGCTGGACTTGGT
>NW_009915108.1:0-5663 GCF_000696875.1 Nestor notabilis | reverse complement strand
TTCCTGCTGGGCAATTTCTTCAGCCTGTCAAAGACCTTCTGAATGGTAGCACCAGCTCTAACAATCCCTCCTCACATTTTTTTTTGTCACCTGCAAACTTGCCAACTGGCCTCCAGCTCAACTTTGTGATGCTGCTCACAAGTCTTTCAGCCCAGCAGTTCAACCAACTTTAAGTATACCTCACTGACCACTTATCTAGGCCATTATTCATCAATTTGTCAAGGAGGATGTTACAATCATCAAGTAGATGTTACACTTCAGCAAGTGTTGAAAGCCTTGCTGAAATGAACATAAACATCAACTGCTCTTCCCTCATCCATCATGCTAGCTATTTCATCACAGAAGGCTGTCAGGTTAGTCAGGTATCATTTCCCTTTCATAAATCAACTCTGACTACTCTAAATCTCTTTTTTGTCGGTAGCATGTTTGCAGATGGTTTCCAGGATTATCTGTTCTACTCCTTTCCCATGGATAAAGATGAGGCCGACCAGTTTGTAGCTAGTTGCTTTAAATGTCTTCTGGAGGAGCACAGTTGGCCAGTTAAGCTGTCTGCACAGCAGCAGCAAACCATTTCTATATTCATCTCAGCAATCTGCTGTACACATGCACAGACATTGCACTCCAAGTTCCTTATCTCTCTAATTATATCCATTACAAAAGGCAGCTTTTGAAAGTAGAGAGGATATTTTTGATGGATTCTCAGTGTTTGTTATGCTTTTCATATCTGAAAATGCGTGTTAGAAGCAGGTTGCTGTATAAAATCTTCAGCAATTGAAGTATTTTACTTGGTCTTGCTTAAAAGTCATGATAGGGATGACCCCTTCTTTCTTGACAGTAATCATTTTGAGAGGTAATACCTTATCTGGCATTGCAAATAACAGGAAAGCTGATCTGCGCTGGTTTCCTATGCTAAACAGATTTACCTTACTGAAAAAAAGAAATGAAGAGTGACCTTTTTAAAATAGAAATTCTATTTGAATTTACAGTCTGAGGATGTCAGTGAGGGAAGTTATACGAAGACAGGTAATGTTTTTTATTAGACTTCCATTAGAGTAGAAAAAGCAGGCAGGATGTGTAAGGCAGGAACATTTCTGTGGTATTGTTTATAGCAAGCTGTAATTTTAGTCTATGCTAGATCACAGCTAAAACCAAGACAGGCAGAAGGAAAGATCACTATTTATTACCAGCAAGCTTGAAGATTTCTTCACCATACTTTCCATAGAAGATTTCAGTGAGTTTTAACTACCTGGAGAGTTTACACAAGGGGCAATATTCTTTCTGAGCATTTTGAAGAACAAAGGCTTAGCCTTTGTGAGATTCTCTGTTCTCTTTTAAAATCTTAGTCAGTGCTATCAAGTGAGTTTACCTATGAATTACTGATTAACACAGTCTGAAGTTATTAAGCACATTAGAGGACATTCTGAAAGTATTGGAACCTTTGAAAAAGCTATTCTGAACAAAATGAATAGGGGAAGGAGTTGACTTACTGCATATTGGGACTCTTCATCAGGGACTGTAGTGATAGGACAAGGGGTGATGGGTTTGAACTTAAACAGGGGAAGTTCAGGTTAGATATAAGGGAGAAGTTCTTTACTGTGAGGGTGGTGAGGAACCAGCACAGGTTGCCCAAAGAAGTGGTAAATGCTCCATCCCTGGCAGTGTTCAAGGCCAGGCTGGACAGAGCCTTGGGTGACAGGGTCTAGTGTGAGGCGTCCCTGCCTGTGGCAGGGGGGTTAGAACTAGATGATCTAACCCATTCTATGATTCTGTATTGGAAAAGGCTTCATTTCAGGATAGATACAGCTGGTACCTCCATTATTACTTGTAGTGGGTGAGGTCAGGAGTGAGTATTTGGTAACTTGCTGAACTGGACCATCAGCTCCAGTTAGACAATAAATGGAGGGTCTTTGCTGGATGGGATTTCACTGTGCTGTAGAAAACACACCAGCTGTGTGTTATCTCTCCATCAGTGTTGTTTTGAAAATGTGCAAAATGTATTCTCATACCTGCAGGAAACATATGTTTTGGGGGGCATTTGATTTAGACCTGATATGAGATTCACCTGCAATTACCACGGAAGCAGGTCATGGAGAAGCCTGGCTTGCTGTTGAACCTCACTAACACAGCTGCAGTAAATAAGGCTTGGAAAGGCCTCCTCTCCCAGGTGCTCAGTAGTTACTGCTCCAGGGGTTTGATGTCACTACTCAAACACTTTTCTTGAGTGCTCTGCTGAGGCTAGTTGTGTTAGTTATTTTTTTCCCCCTTTCTCTTTTCCTGGTGAGCAAGTTTGAGTCATCTTTACTTCAAGTGAGTAAAATAAGCTCATATGGGGTGTAGTTTTAAAGGGTGTTAATGCCGGTTAGTAGTGTGTGTGTGAGAATGTAATTTCCTAAGAATACCCTGAATTTTGTGGTTGGAACAAATAACAGATTAATTATAGGTGACTTTGAAAAGTATTGATTTTGAGTCCTTGGTACAGGTTAAGTTTAGGGGGCTTTACATTTGCTTTGGCTGTTACATTTCCTTAATAAAATAAACCAAGTGATTGATTATTTTTTGAAATGGGTTTGCTATTTGTTGGGTTGCTATTTGTGTAGCAGAGAATGCTGCTGCTTTTGAATTGTGATTATTTCTGATTTACTGTCAAACTCTGTAGTGTGTCAGAGTCAGAATAACACTTGTATCTGAGTTCTTTACATGAAGGAAAATGGAGCTTCTTGAGTGGTTTTGTTTGTTATGGGACTTCCACTGTTACATCCTTTATCTGTTTTCCCTGTCTTCCTAAAAGTGTCCTGATACCTTCTACTTTCTTAACACTTTACTTTTAGAGAGAAATGATTAAGAGGAAATCTGTCTATAGCACGTTGACTTTTATTGTATGAAAATAACTTGTGATCCCTAATGGCCCCACTTGAAACATAAGCAAAAGAGCCAAACACTTCCCGTGCCTTATAAATTAGGGAATGTTCAGATATTCTTGTCAGTGTTTTGATATCTTGTAATCTTGAGTGTTTGGGTTGGCAATTTTGTGTTAGCCCAGCAAAGTAATTGCTCTGTGGAAAAATATACCTCAGTTTTCATAACATAGTCTATAATTTTGTTACAAATACATGCATCTGCTCTGAAAGTGAATTGTTTTCCTCTTCTCCATATAAACTATTTCTTTCCACTCTTCATGCTGCTTTTAGCAGTAATTGGAAATCTGTTACTGAATTGGCTATTTCCACTTTCATACAGATAGTGAATTACCATTGAAGAGCACAGAGTGTGTGATGAGCTTGTTTAATCACAGCTAAGTAATGCATATGGCAATCAGAAGTGCTAGTTGTTTGTCTGCTCCTTGTCCTCCCACCCCAGTTTTGTCCTTGTTATGTTGGATATCTTGGAGCTTAAGGTTTAAATCTTCAGTAAGGAATATCCTTTCCATGTTTGGGGCTTCTGTTTGCCTTCGGAAAAGGCCTTTGCAGCAGAGGGAGAGAAAGATTTATTGTGCAAAGTGTTATTGTATAAGGAAATACTACGTGTGTAATTCTGTGAATGGGAAGTAGTGTAACTCCTAACAGTGGAGAAAGCATGGCATGAGGGGAGTAAGAAAACAGACACTGCTTGTTCAGCCAGATGATTTTTGTATTGTTAAATCACTTTGAATGGTAGGAGTGACAAACTGTGTGGGAGAATGGGAGAGGTGCGAGAAAGGGAAAGATAAGAAATGAGCTGTAGAAATACCAAGGACTTGCACAGCTGCACTTTTCCCAAATAATGTCAAGTTCCCAGTGGCCAACCGTGTGATTCTCAGTGGCAGTTTATGCTTGAGATGAATCCTCAAGATGAATTTTAGAGAAAGCTTTTGCAAAAAGACATGTCAAAAGAAATCACAAAGGCTTTTTAGTTTAAAAGAGATGGTAGAGTTTGGTCTCTCTGCCTGCTTCCCACTTGTGTAGAGTTCAGTTCTGTGTGTGGTCTTAGAGATGTGGCCAAGGAATTTGCAGGTAGTACTAACAGGTAGTAGTACCATTGTTTTGGGGAAGCAGTGGAGAGATGGAGGGATGTGAGGGGTAGACACCACATGGTAATGTAACAGAAGTCCCAGTTAAGAAGTCTGCAGTAGTCTCTAGTACCTAATATATAGTGTTAAATACAGATGTGAGAGTGGAAAGATAGTGTAGTGATTGAATGCATGAGAGACAAAGCTCTGCTCTTTGAAGCAGGAACTCCTTCTCATACATCCAGACACCTATTTACTGCATGTGCTCCCAGCTGTCTTTGTTGGGCTTGAAACTCTGAAAAATAGAGCTCAAGCCTGAAAAACATGACAACATAGCAGAGTTAGCTTTGATCTGGAAAAGAACAACTGAGGTATTAGAGTTGTGGAGTAAAAATACCTCTTTCTGAATTGACAGTGGAGTGCAAGTGAAGTGTTGAGGTGTTAGGATTTTTAAATAACTTGGAATGACTTTGGGAGGGTTATGTCTGGCTTTAATAGACTATTTATGCTTTGGCGGGGAGAAGCAGTGAAAAAGCAGAGTGCTGAATTATAGCTGGGCTTAGACCTAAGAGAGATGAAAGAAAATGTTAAAAAAGGAGTTTTGAGGATCACCTGTCAAGTCAGTATGGCTCGTTAAGCTCTCTGGCTTTTACTGTGAGCAGAAGTGCACAAGTGAAAGACCTGCTCAAAGCATTCACTACCTGCAGCCTTCAGATGGTGGCACCACTCCCCAGGCCAGACTGGTGCAGTTACAACCCTTTTGCTTTCCCCGTTGCACGTAATTTTTACCGGCCAGTATTTCACACTGAGACTCACGCTGCTCAATATTTTACAGTCACACTGCTGCTCTAAGTGTGACTATAAAATATGGACCTTTGGAGGTTTAAAACGTGCCTTTTTAACTACAACAACAAAGTCAAAGCATTTGTTGTGTTCACTGTTGCCTTGTGTCGTTGCTGTCAGCCTCCTGCTACAAACAGACTAGTTTAAGCAAAATCTTTTGGCCTCATACAACTGAAAGACAACAGGACATGAGGTCTTAAATATCAAATGCAATTTCAGAGAGCAAATGAGCACAAAGCTTCTGTGTATCCTACACACCAGAAGTCAAATGCTGTTTATAAATAAGCAAGCTGTTAAAAAAATCAATGTTTGGCATACGTTAAATGACAGCTCTTTGCAGTCGCTGCAGTTTCCTGTACGGAGGAGTGAAGCGAGGCTGAGCATTAACAATATGGACTCTTGGCTGCCTTCACTTTACATGTTGGATCATTGTCGCCTACTGCCAATGCAATCCAGGGCTCTGTGGCCTGTGGAAGGAGAACGTGTCTGCCTGGGTGCTTTTAAGGGTCGGGTTGCAGTAAATGGTAGCGGACTCCTGCTCTTTGGGGGGTTACTTCTTGTAGGAAGATGTGAAAATTGAATTTTAAACTAAAAGAACGTGAGAACCTGATCCGTTGGACTGAGGTTTTGGTGCCTCCGCCACCACCCTCGCTCCCCGGTGCAGACGAAGGGGGGAGCCCTCGGCCTGGGCAGGCCCCGTGCTTGAGTGGAGGGATGGGAGAAACAAACCAGGCACCTCAGTTCCGTACCCAGCTCCCGGTTCAAGGTCAGGGCTGTGTAAACTGCCGCACAAAGGCTCCTTTCAGCAGCCGGCGCACTGGCTTCGCGGCCTCCC
>NW_009915107.1:0-17554 GCF_000696875.1 Nestor notabilis | reverse complement strand
GGTGCTTCGGGCCTCGCCCGCTTCGTGCGAGTGCAGAAGTGGAAAGATGTGGGTTTACCCCTTTGGAAAGAGGCACAGTTATTACCGCTTTGCTTCTTGGCCACTTAAATGTTGCGTTTCCCAAATTTTTATTATTTTTAATACGCCCTAGTTGTGCAGTTGCAGCTGCCCCACGCTGGAGTGGTGACAGAAACGTTGGCACCGCACAGCCTCATCCGCACAGCCCTGTGCAGGAGTTTATTGCTGGCTGCCCAGTTCAGGGAATTGTGGCACTTGCAGTTTCTGAGCTACATGCTTATTGCGGTTACACACTGAGGTTAGATAGAAGAATAAATGTTAGTACCGTGGTTCTGTGAATAAAGATCGTAAAGGAACAGCCGTAGATTAGACGGAGTTTGGAGGCAGGGGAGGTATCTCCAGAGGACTGATTATTAATGCCTTGGAAGTATTTCATAGTGTTATATATTCTGTTGAAGTGAATGGATAAAGACAATACTGAAATGACAGAAGCCAGAAAGAGTTCTGCTGTAATTGTGGCAGTGCTGGGGTAATCACAGTATCGTGGAATGGTTTGGGTTGGAAAGGACCTTAAAGATCAAGACAATTAATACATTTGTATTAATGCAGGCACTGAAATTTCACTTACAAAATATGAATTTTGTGTTACTTCTGCAGTCTGTGCAAAACCAATTTTTGTATGCTTTGTGATTATTAAAAATGTTTAATATTCTTTCTGGATGTTGGCCTAATTCGTGTACTAAAAATACAATCTATCTACTTGAGATTAAGTCTTCAGCAGAAGCGATATGCAGAATGTGATTGTTGTTGTAGCTTGCCAAGCCAATTTGTTTATTTTCCTAGCTGAGAGAAGTTTTTCTAATTGAAATCAAATGTAATATAAAATGGTAAATATATGTGAGTGGTAGAAAGAGGAATTGGTGCTTTTGCCTGGCCAAAATTGCCTTGATTTTCAGTGCTTGACTAATACAACTGTACTTTTTTTGAACCTTGCTGTGCAGAGGTTGAGTTACAGCCTTGATCATTGGGCTAAGGTGCCTTGCTTCTTTATGGTGCTTCCTGAATAGCCCCACTTTTTCAAAGAGGCAAGGTAATATCCAGAATGTGTAAGGAAGATGCAGTGTGCTTCTCTTAACTTGTCTTCCTGCCTGTAAAATGGGGAAAATTCAGTGCCTTACATCATAGATATGTCAGAAGAGTAAACCATTTCTGAAGAAATCAGGTACTGCTTTCATGGAGACTGTTGCTGTCAAGGAGATTCATGCTTACATTCGGTTGCTTGTGCATTCAGAATTTGAGTATTCTAGAATACAGTAGGTGGTTTTAGTGACTGGGAAAAAAAAAAACCAGTTTGATTTCAACATTCAGTGAATACAGTGCAATTAGTCTGTCAGTGTCTTCATAATGTTGAATTGCTAAGGACTTAATTTTAGAAAAGGCGATGTTCCTCATGGCCATGGCTAGGTTTCCATCCTTTTGCATGTGTAAGAATTTTTCTAGGACGAGAAGTGTCCTCTATGTTTTATCTGTAAGCATGCCCTTTTGAGTTTCATGAGCCCATGGAGTCAGACATTTTAGAACCAATATTTATTTTTACTAACTGTAGAGTTTTTACATTCTTGAAATATTAGTCAGATTTTCCCTTTAAAGGAAAAAAATGTAGTAGTAATTCTTGGAGCCTTGTTAGTCAAAATAAAAGACTTTCTTGCTAACACAATCAGTTATAAACTTTAAAAGCATAAAGTTCATTACTGAGTTGTATTAAAGACGTCATATTGAGCAATGTCTTGATGGACGTATGACTATCTGGTATTTAAGGGAGAGTTATGAAGAAGTAGGAAAGGAGGCTTACAAAAAGAGAAGTGAATTTGAGATACATTCTAAAATCAAGAATAAAACATAACTGTACTGCTTTAAACACTGCATTAAACTTTTCTTGTAATTGAAATGCAGCCTATTAAATTAAGGATTTTATAGACGTCTTTAATTAGAGCACTTTATAGAGAGTTAAATGACACAAATATGGTTTATTGTGACCTTTGCTGTGTATCATGCCCTTTGGAATCATGACCTTTGCTGTAAAAAGACAGGGAAAAAACTACTACAGGTTTTCTTTTGCTCTAATTCTCAAATCAATCATTGCTTTTTCTCTTTCTTTCTTTTCTTTTTTTCTTTTTTTTTCAATACACAGAATGTCAGTGGCTGCTTACTGTATATTTTGCTATAGACAAATAGGAACTTCTGCTCCAGCCACAAAAACACACCTACCCTGGCATGGTATCAGTAAGTACAGTTCTATATATGTATTGATCTGACGTGTTAATAAAAAGGAAAAAGCTGTGTTGATATGAAGCCACGTAAAATTAAATGATACTAAAGATCTAAATCCCTGAATACTTTGGATCATAGGCTTTTATTGGCCTGAAGTGGATGTCTGCCTCTGACCTTGCTTTGCATAATGATATGTAAAATGACACTAGAAGATTTTCTGGAATTAGAACATGAGATGAAAGTCCCCTCTCTAAATGCAGTCTCCATTTTATATCTGGTTTCCCCACCCCCCTAACTTTTAGAGCCATGAAACAGTTGCATCTATAAACTATGAATAAAGTTGGAATAAAGTTTGTTTCTATTATTTCTTCCTCCTTATTTACTGGTATTAGTTCTGCAG
Source organism: Nestor notabilis (assembly GCF_000696875.1). Taxonomy (NCBI): domain Eukaryota; kingdom Metazoa; phylum Chordata; class Aves; order Psittaciformes; family Psittacidae; genus Nestor; species Nestor notabilis. The sequence continues at coordinate 14,865 of NW_009915107.1, read as the reverse complement.
TCTTTCCTACTTAGTGTCTGCTTTCTTTGGTGCCTTCTGTATAGGATGACAATTTTAATGACTCTAAAGTTTATTTTTGAGCATTAAAAGATAGAATATTTATTTTTCTGCTCTACAGGAAGCATTGCAATTTTTTGCCTTTTCAACTTTCTCTGCCAATTATTTCTTCAACATTTTCTGCCTCTTCTCTGCATGCAAAATTCTTACAGTTTCACAAAGACAGAACCTGATGGCAGTGGTTGTGAGGCAAATCTCCCAGTTCATGCTGAGGAAAAGAAATTATTCATGATAGGTGAGATGGCTTCCACTGGCTTTGCTGCTAATAGTAATGATAGGGTTTCTCAGTATTGAGATCCTTACATCCAGATAATTCAGGCAAAATACTCAGATCTGACAGGGATTGCTAGATTCAAAAGGGAAATTATTGCAAGTGGCATGTATTTATTCAGCAATTTGCTTTATATGTGAGATTCAGTGGAATTTTTTTTCCAAAACCTATTTTCTTAAAGAGACTCTACAGGAATTTTCAAAGAACATAGATGCGCCTGTATGTATTCATATAAATTGAAGAAATATCCACCATTGTGTAAGAAAAAGTTAACTTCTTAAAATAGAGTTCTGAATGAATGCTAGTCGTTCAGGCAGAGAAAGTTTACTGTTCATTCCTGCAGCTCAGCGATGAATGTAATTAGTTGATGGGTAGCAATACTCAAAGTAAATAGGACTGGCAGGATATATGTTTTATCATCTTGCTTAGAAGAGCAGGAAATTCTGATCAAGTATTGTTTTTTCTATTTGTAAATTTAGGTAATGATTTTCTGAAAGCCAGAGAGCAATGGAAAAGTTTAAAAAAGCTTACTCTTAATGGCTGACATTCTTACTGTCTGATAATCAAATGCTAACTATGTTTTTATATTGAGGTGATGGACACAACTTTGTTTGACCTGAATTTTTCGTTTATTTTCAAGGAAAAATTGCAAAGGTAACTGGATCACTGATACTCGGGTGAGTTGTAACTGACAAGCATGTATGTAACTTACGAATTAAAATTTTAACTGCATGTATGTATCTTTCAAAAAATATAACAGGACCTTTAGACATGGTAGAATATAGTTTTGAAGCATATTTTCTGACAGTTATTACTTATTGTAAGTATTTCAGAGTCTTTACTTTGCTAACTTAAAATCATCTGTCAACTATTACAAACTTGGTAAGATCTGCATGATTAATACCAGAGTGATTGTTTACATGTTTTTACCATGATATTTTTAAAATTAATGTTCATACACAGTTTTCTTTTATTTAAAGAGGGTTTGTATTCATTACATATGAAGTCCTGTCCTTAAAGAAGTTACTGCAAATCGATACTCAAGCTCTACATCAAGAAAAACTTAAATCCTATGTGTACGTACGTACAGCTTCTCTAAATCAAAGTGAATATCGAGGTAAGATTTATAATTGTTTGGATCCTAAAAATAGAATATTAAGAGAATAGAATGTTTCTGTAAGTCACCCTTATATAAGGAAAATTGTATTTCCTGAGATCTGTTACAAAAATAATGTTCTTCACAATGTCACCAAATGTATGTTAAACTGACGGCTGTTTTTTTAATATAGTTCTATACATACAGTTCTCTGTATACGAGATAATTCTCTCTATATATGTACATATATGTATGTGTGTGTATATATTTTTTTTTCATGTATATATAGAGAGAAAATAATGTGAGAGAACCATCTTTCAGACTTCTAGTAATATAAAAATTCTCTTGTAGGAATCACATACCAAGCCAGAAAAGAAATCCATAAAGCAGTGAGGAAAATTCTAGAAACAGAAGCTAAATTTTTCCGGAGACCTTTTAAAGGTAGGTATTGAGAGCATGGCTTTTTATCTATGATTTTTATTTTTCAGTAGTGAAACATCAGTTGTTTAGAAAGTAATTTTTCTTACAAAATTACCATGGTTTTTTGTGATTGAAATGGTGGTAATATTACTTATAATTTTCTATATTAATAGTAAATGAAAGTGGTGTTTAAGAAGAGATTTGAGATTACTTGCTGATGCTTAATATTCAGTTATCAAACATTTTTTTCTTTTACTCAACAAGTAGAAATGTGACTGTTAAAATGCTTATTAATAATAACTTGTGCTTTATTTCTTTCCTGGTAAAAGAACAATTTGGTACATTTGATGGAGAAGATCATGAGTGTGCCTTATGGCTTCTCTTAAAGAGAAGTCAGTCAGAAGACAAAGAGGTCCGACTACAGGCTGTACAAGACCTGGCAAACAACAGTCACTGGCATGGTAATGTATACAGATGTAGCATAATTCATCCCAGAAATGCAACAGTGTCTCAGCTGTTTCAAGTCTGCTGCCAACAAAAACTAGGAGCTGCAAGGAGTGTAAAATACTCTCTGAAATTTGGTCTAAAATGTGAGGGGTTTATTTATATTTCAAGCAATTGTTCTTTCCTAATACCCTGATACAGAGTATATATCATCTGCAGTGCAGACCTCTCTCTGTTTCCCCACCAGACAATTGCACCCACTGTTGTGCACTGCTGTGGTGTGGGAGAGCAGTTCATGTTCATTATGTTCCCTGTTTTCAGTTGGGACTGCCAACAGAGTCACAAGTTCTGGCACTGATTTTTGTAACGCTCTGTAAGAGTGACTTTAAGGCCATGGTTAAGTTAATAAAAGTTGGTTAGTAGCTGATAGGTAGTAATAGCAAAGTAGTAATGACAAACTAGAGGTAGAGGACTTGTATGTGCAAGTATTATTTGTAAGCCATTTTCCATCTTAGTTATTACTTAGTAGTAATAAGCTCTCTCTGTTGCTCTAGCAGCAAATATCCTTGAAACCCCAAGGAAAGCGGGTGTGTGTGAATATGTGTGTCCTCTTCCTCCCTCCATCACTAGTCCATGTAAACTATGTGACAGTCTAATCTTTACTGTCATTATTGTGGTAAACCAGTCAGCTGAGGACCTTTCACTCTTGTAGTGCTATATAAGATTTATCTTGTTTCAGGTTGCCTCTTTAAAATTCTTATGAATTTCGTCAAGCAATTTACATCAAAAAGCTGTGTTTGAAAACATTTGAAAGCTAGGATATACCAAAACTGAAGCTTTGTATACTAATTTAGTATAACTCTGTCCTGTTTATACGAGAACATCTGTTAGCAGGTGATCTCAGGTCTTAGTGCACAAGATGGCCAGTACTCAGGAATCTGGTTGCTTTATCCGTTCTTCTTTTCTCTGTAGTGCTCATTGCCGTAATATTTGAAAGTTTCACAAGCGCTAATTATTCTTGCTAGCTACCTCATGAAAGAAACTTTTTTTAAGCTAATATTCCAGAACCAAGTCCAAGAAAGGTTAAGACTGAAAGTATGTGCTAACTTTTCACAGCTAAGACCAACTTGTTCAGCATATCTGTTAGCATAAGTATTTTGCTTGTCCCAAGCACAGCCCTTACAGTTTACAACTGTAAGTGTTCTGCACCAAATTAAAAAATATGACTGATCTCTGTTTGTGAAAATTATGTTTTAAATGGCTTGTCAGTTTTGTTCTAGAATTGTATAACAGTAACAAAGATAGAAACAAATTTTATAGAAAAAAAATTGTTCGCATTTAAGGTTGGTTTTTTTCTTTTAGTTTGCCACTCAGTTTCAGTATGTAATTTCTCATTTTTCCAGCAATAAAGTAGGTAGGATTTGGAAAGGAACATTAGTTACTGTTCAAATCTGGTAGGGTTACTGAAAGTCCATCTTGTATCCTCTGTAACAATTTTACTGAAACGTGTCTTTTGTATAATTTAAAATTAGATTTCTCTGTCTTTGCAGCATGTGGATTTAAGGCTGTTTTTTAATACTGTTTGCAGAAAAAAGTATGCAGGATGCCTTTCAAATTTTAACTCAAACCCAGGGATTAAGCTTGGGTTTGTAGCTCTTGTATTCCTTTCATAGTGGCAATACTGAAAGTTTGCTTTTGCTTAGGTTCAGCTTCTATCTGAGGACCTTTATCAGACTGGTCTCTAATGAACGGTTAGTGCCCAGGTTCAGCTCAGTATAGTGCTAGTCTAACATCTGCAGTTTTTATCTTTAGGAATTTGTGATTACAAAATTGCAGAGAGGTCGTTCCTTTTTCAAGTATATTTACAAAGTAGATCAGAAACTGCATTTAAAACCAAGTGAAATATTTAAGGATAGTTTTAACTCTAACACTGAAGTTCTTGTACTACAGATTATCAGTATGGTACAGTTGCCCAAACCTGTGATCAGAGGACTGCTATAGGGTTGGCTCGATCCAAAGATATCGACCTCCGCTTTTTCCTGCCTCCACCACCATTGCCAAAAACAAAGAATGTAAGTAAATGAGAAGCAGTATTAGGTGATTTTTGCTTGCTTGGTTGTTGGTAACTGTACTAATGTGGAGGTCTTCTAAAGTAACTAATGAAGTAGTAAAATTGAGACCAAAATACAAACCTGTAATATATTGATATACCCCTGGGGCCATCCTAGATTGCCTTGTCAATACTGACAGACTCCTGCATGTAGAGAGCTTTTCTGGAGGCTTTTGCGTCCTCAGTGCTAGTGTAAGTCTCTGCTGTAGGCCCACCTCTGTTGCCAGCTTTTGGTTACCAACAAATCTGTATTGGATAAATTTGGCCTTGGTTTGTTTTTATGTTAGTTGGTATATGTATATATATGATGGCTTGAGCAATCATGTCATCATATCAGCTTCTTCAGTAAAAGGAATTGGCATATAAAGCATAATGTAAGAGGTCTTTTGTAATACTAATAGAATGAATGCTGGCAGAAGTTCCTGTCAGAGAATACTTGCAGATCTTAACTAATGAAACTCTGAAAACCAGCTTTGATTGGTGGTGATATTCTCAGCTTTTGCTTTCTTATCTTTGTAACATTACAAGATAGCAGATATGTACCTGTCAGTCCTGAAGTACTATTTTATACTAGTACATGGTTGTATATATACTTTATTTTTACAGCAGTATGTTTGCTAGGTGATTGAAGCTAATAGCTCCCCATCTGCTGCTTAGGAAGTTTAAGCAAATCATTGTGGCAGCAGGTGTTGCTCTGCACGTCAGATATGTCTCCATCTCTGATTATAGCAAGGATTAGAATAACTGCAAGTTTCATGACTGTGGACAAATATAATTACTTTGTTGACTCTATTTTCCTGTCATCTACCCTGGATTATTAAATAAACATCTATATGAATATTTTGAAGATAAAAGATTAAAAGGACTGTTGTCTACATTTTCTATTAGTAATTTATACATCCATTCTAATGCAGCAGCACCAAAATTACTGTGTAGTTAAGGGTGAACTTTTAAGCATCCTGTGCCAAGAAGAACGTTTTTTTCTTCTTTGGACCTATTAGAATAAGGCCATCAATGTATGCAGTTTAAAGCTTGCTTTTCATCACTCAGATGGTGGGTTTAGAATTACCAGTTTCCAAAGTCTTTACAGGTGTAATATAAAACCAAAGTTGCAGAGCACTCAAATCCAGGGTTTGTGTTTTATGGCCTTATTAATATGGCTGCTTTCGTTATTTGAGGTATCTTTTTTTCTCTGTGTTTTGCTTTATGCTTTGAACAGAACTAAAAGCCATTTGTGCTTATTTCTCACAGGATTATACCATAGAAGACGAACTTCGCCTGTTGTTAGTGTCTTTACCTCAGACCGATCTTGATCCATGTGTCCAGCACTTCACATCTCTTGCTTTACGTGAAAGTAGCCAGATTCTTGCTGCACAAAGGGTGAGTCCCCACCTACAGAATAGAACTACTTGGGTTCTTTGTTTCTGCAGAGCTCAAAGATACAAACCTGTTTCCATATTTTTTAGCATTATAGGAGAAAGAGACTTTGTGACTGTACAACATAAGTAAAATCTCTTCTACACGCAGTCTGCTTGAAAGCTTGTTTATCTTTCCCAACTGTACTGGTTGGTCTAGTGAAAGATTATGTCTCTTCTTACAAGCCTTGCCATAAAGCAGATGGCAAGGCTTGTATTTTGTCCAGAACATTTCCTTCCCCTTGCAGTGCTCATAGAATGATTTTTCACATTTCATCTTACTGTTGCTTGCGTGTTCTTTCACTGCTGACATGATTAAACCTCTGTTAAGTCTTACTAGCAAACTGATAAATTGTTAGCACACCTTAAATAGTAAACTTTCTTATACCACATGGAAATGCCTCCCTGTTACAGGTCATTGTTGCAAAACCAGAATTGAAATAGTCTAGTAGTCTGTTTATACTTGTAAACTAGGAATTCTTCAACTCTGTTTGTCCAGCAACTTCCTCAGTGGCTTTAGGAATGTCATTTAAAGTGCTGTTATTGCTTAAAAATAATAATTGTAATCCCAGTGTAATCCACTATCTCTTTTGCATTTTATTTTTTTTATTTAAAAGTTGTGACTGTTTTAATCAGTGATGATTATTTTTTTGTAAGATTTGGTAATAACAATTACTGTCGTATTTTAATAATGATGCCTGTCAGGCTGTGTTTAGAGATTTCAGAGTGCAGTAACTTTTTATTTCCTATGACACAGTTGTGTAATATTTTTACATTATCACCCCTTATTGCTTTCATAGTGAGTCCTTTTGTTACAAAGAGAGCTTTAGTAAGACACTGCACTTGGAGGCATTTTGGTAATCATGCTGTTCTAGAAAATTGCTTTTTATTGAGGTTATGCTGGTCTTCCTATTGCATGATTGAGGGAGACTGGTCCTTAGAGACCGTGCTATGTGTTGAAGACCTTTTTTCCACCCTTTTCCTCCTCTTCTCTTTATTGCAACTCTGGAAATCTACATGCAGTATGAATCTTGCTTTTTTTATGCTTGAGCAAATGATCTTAAAAGAAGACATTCATTAACAAAATGAAAATCATTCATTTTCCCCCTTAATTTATGTTTTGACGCTAACAGACTATGGAGACTACTGACTGAAAACTAGTTAATATTTTCAGTTTGAAATAGTAGCTATTTTTATTGTGGACTGTTGTGTAATTTGTATGTTTTGAAAAGTGCATGCATGCTGTGCACTCTTTATAGAAATTTCTATGGACCATTACACACTTAATGTTTTAGTTTGGAAATGCTAATTTTTTGTAGCCATTTGGAATGTGGATAATTTTTACTGATTCTCATTTCAGGGAGGTTTATGGTGTTTTGGAGGCAATGGACTTCCATATTGTGAGACACTGAGTAAGATCCCTTCAGAGACAGTGGAACTCTTTTGCTTGCAAGCTTTAGTACAGCATTCTAAGGTAATTTGTCCTTTATAACTGAAAAGCTGAATATGCTCTCATATATTGGGAAGGAGTTGCCATTTCCTCGTCTCCTGTCCCTTATCCCTTCTATAAGGGATATTCAAACAACCAAGACTGGTGAGAATTGGAAAGCAGCGTGACAAACTCATTTTTTCTGATGGGAAGTGAATGTAGGTTCTGGTATTATTTCTAATTAGCCTGTATAAGTTCCACTGTAGTATACCTGTATGTATTTTTCAAAAAGTAAAGGGCAGCTCTGACACAGAAAAGCAGGAGAGAGTGCCTGAAGTCCAGAAGTCTTCTTCTGTTTAGGGCTACCTCCCACTGACACTCAGAAGTCATTTAAGATAGACATTATAAGGCTCTGCAACTTCTCAATGAGATACTGGTAATATGAAATTCTCAGTGCAAAGTATGTGTGGATTTATTTGAGTTGGTGTACATCAATTCAGAAAGCTTACAAGCGGTCTCGTATGGCTCTTAATGTAACTCTAGGGCCAGGTTTCTAGAAAGCAGAGTAGCTTCATGAATTCACTTTAATTGAAAGCCAGAATGGAATGCAAACCTTGGCTATTCAAAAAGAGCCCCTCCATCAGGGGTCACTGCCTTTGGCAGAACATTGCACCTGATACAGTGCATCTTTCCAGGACCAGTCTGTTCTTTGCAGACACAGATGGAGAGTATGGAAGACTTTGTGTAGCAGTGATATTTCTTATTCCCTATTGCTCTACTCTTCTGTGTGTATTAGTTGCTCAGAAGCCTAGAACACTGAGAAACAGCACTGAGAATGCCAAATTGTTATTGGTAGTAGGCATGGATAAAGTGCAGTTTGCCAGTATTCCTTGCTCATCTTCCATATACATAGAAGTTCTTACTCAGTCTAGAACTTGTATTCCAGATTTTCAGTTTAAACAAGTTGTGACTGTACTCATTCCAAATGTGTGTGTGTCTGTTGAAAGGCACAGACTTGAGGACATCAGCATATAACTACCACACATTTTCAAGCACTGTAGACAACATGTTCAAGTCAGAAGCATTTGACCGGTATCAGTATTTGCCACAACTAATTAGTGTATATTCATCTGCTTGGACTAGAATCTGTTGTTGCCCTTAGGATCAGTAATGATAGCAGCACTACATGGAATGTAGACATCTTTGCATTTCAAAGAGAAGGGATTATAGTGATACCATTTTACATGGTGAACAGGAAGACAGGTAGATCTGCTTGAGATAGTGCTTTAACAAATGCGGATAATTATCCTGTTCAGACTTTTAAGTTGAAGTTTGATCACGCCAAGTGGAGAGCAATCTTATCTCCCTCAAATGTGGAGGAGAGTAGAGTGATGATACTCAGCATCTTTCAGGTTGTCAATCCATAGAAATCATGTGTTTAGCATATTAAAATATTTACTTTATCTTCAACTACGGCATGATAAATTCTATATTAATGAGAATTTCTACATATTAAGGGCATCATTAAAATGCCCTAATTTGTGAATTAACAGCGTCTCAACCTTTTGCAGAATGTCTACTTACAATGACAATTGTAGTTACTGTGTTCACTAGGTTTCTTCTCACTGTGATAAAATTGAAGCTAAAGGAGGCCTTCAGTTACTACAAAGAATATACCAGCTACGTAAAGATTCAGCAAAAATACAAAGGAACATAATTCACATTATTGGAAATATGGCTTTGGATGAACGTCTTCATGCATCAATAGTACGTGCAGGTAAAAGGAAAGCAAGTGCAAGCAGTCTGAATGTCAGATTTCTATTCTAAAATTTTCAGAGGATTCAGTGCTTTTGTAAAATACAAAGGATGATGGTAGTGGTGTGGTTTTTGTATTTGTGAGCGTGGGGAGGTGGTGGTGGTGTTTTTTTAATACAGAAAGTATAGGCAGTTTAGATGATGTTGATTAAAAAGTCCTGTATGCTGTCTGGCCAAATGTACGTCAGTGCTACAGAGGATGTGCTAAGTCTGATGGATGGTGGCAGTTTGGACTTGACTGATGTTCAGTTTACATTACTGGCAAAGATCTTCTGATTTATTTTTTTTTTTTTTAATTGACTGTGTTTTAGTCTTGTAGAGGAACAGACCAGCTTGTAGTCCATATCTTTTGGAACAAAGTGAAACATGCCTTTCCGCCCTCTATTGTTTCATTTAGGCTAGGAACTTTTGCTAAGTTTTGCTCTGATGCCCCTTTTTTAATGCCCCTAATTATCACAGTTAAATTTCTGTACCAAATAAATAATTCTCAATGTTTTATTAGGAAATAAAGAATAAGAAAAATAGAAGATACCCGTATGCTGTTGTATGCATCTGAGCTGTTGTCTGCCTCTTAAAACACGTTTTTAATCTGCTATTGCAAAAAGGAGAAGTAGCAAAGGCACAGGGAAAGACCATGAGGTTGATTAAAACTTTGGAATGGCTGTGGTATTAAAGAACAAATAACTAGACTAGGACACTTAGTGTGGAAAAAGCGACTGAAGGAGAATATGACTGATTTATAAAATCCTCACTAGCGCAGAGAATGCAAAGAGGGAATGGTCATCTGCTGTTTCTTGTCATGCAAGACCAAAAGTTCTTGTACGTTTAATTACCAAGAGGCAAAACAAATAAAAGTATACGATTTTCCCATACAGTGCGTGACCCAACTAAAACTTGCCACAAAACATTGTGATTGTTGAAGTCTTACAGAGCTTCAAAAAGTGATTAGGCAAATTCATGGAAAGAGAAATCCATAAAGTTCCGCACGCAGAAGCCAAGTTGGCTGCGGAAACCTGAGAGAATATAGTAGAGAATCAGCCCTATATACTTGGTCTTTTATTGCTCTATTCCTTTATTGTTCTGCAACTTCCATTACTGCTTACTTTTGGAGAAAGACAGCTGGACTATAAAGGCCTTGGGTCTGAGCTCTTCTAGAGGAAGAGATCATAACAGAAGAGTCAGCAGCTTCCTGGGGCAGAGCTCTCAGTATAAATGGAATTTTAGACAGTGAACCAGATGCCAGAGTCGAGCAGTTCTATGTTAAGGGTTGACAAAACTACTCTTTTGTTGCTGGATGATGTGCAAGAAGCAAGAACCTCCAAGGCTCTTTTCCTTTGCAAAAGCTGTGATACAGGAAGAGGAAGAAAAGAATGACGCACTGTGTAGTAGCTGCCATAGGGTATCTGGGGGCAGAAGGATTCTGAACACTATTTTCGACTCTTCGTCTTGGCTCTTTTAAGAGGAACGAAAAAGCAGAGACCTTGCTAATTTTAATTGGACTTAATAGCTTGGCAGTCTTTTATTGTGTTTGGAGAACTGAAAATAGATTATAGGTAGTGTTCTTCTTTAGGAGAACTTGCACAGTAATCACATACATTCTGTTTAGAAATTTAGTTTTGATGTTACCATTCTCAAATTTTAACATCTATTTTCACAAGTCTAGTTTGAAGCATGATGTTTCTGAATTCTTCTGTTTGGATCATGTTTCTGTTAGTTAACCTGTCACTTTATTGTTTCAATGTAGGTTGGATTTCTGTACTTGCTGAAGTAATGAAATCCCCACATGTCATTCAGTCTTCTCATGCATCCAGAGCTTTGGCGAATCTAGACAGGGACACGGTCAAAGAAAAATACCCAGATGGTGTTTATGTCTTGCATCCACAATACCGCAGCAGGTAAAGCGGAAGGAGGCACTGCACATGTTGAGTTACTTGTACATGTTGTACTTTGAGTTACTTTTTAAACTGTTTAGTTAAAAAGCTTTGAAAGAGCTGACATCAGAGTGCTGCTGTACTGATGTCACCTGCTCCTCCTGTTCTTTGCTGGATTGAAAGGACTGAGTTTAGATTCTCAAACAGGAGAACAAGAGAAGTGGTTGGAGCAATCCATGACCATGAAAGTATTATTGTACTGCATGGAAAAATCCGAACACAACACAAGATGAATTACTGCTTTGCATGCATTGCAGCCATGTAACCTTTGCACTGGCTGTCTTTGGATAATTATTTGCCATGTAATTATTCTGCTGGCAGCAGCACATGTTGGCTTAAGATGCAGTAAATTTACAGCTTCAGCTTCTTTTAATAGGGATTGTGTATCTGGGGCTGAAGCAGTGTCCAGTGTGGTATGTCACTTAGTGGCGACTATTCCCTGAGTAATTGGTGTTAGTTACAATGAAGATTTAATTTCATGATAAAGCTGGAACTACCAGGCCGCATTAAGAGTAGCTGGAGAGAATGGTGTTTTTCATTATAGAAAAATATGACTTGTGAGCTGGCTATTTTCCATACTTCTTTTTATCTCTCTCTCTTCTGGGTGGATCCCTGTTTTTTGTCTTGTTCTGAGTATCCTCTTTGAAATATCATGAAATGTTGACCATAAGAAGTCACATACAGTGTTGAAAATAGCATTTTGGCATCCCTTAGGTTAAAAGGTCTGTGCAAATTTAATTTGCTAAAAGAATATGTACTATGCAGCTCTTAAAAATTCCTTTTTCTGTATCAGTCAGCCCATCAGAGCAGACGTCCTTTTTGTTCATGGTCTTTTGGGAGCAGCATTTAAAACCTGGCGACAGCAAGACATTGACCGGCGTTTGGATAAGAAGGCTTCAGAAGGACAAGAGGAGTACAGTCAGTGCTGGCCAAAGGTAAAAAGACAACAACATTCTCATTAGTTTCTCATTAATGGGAGCTTTCCAGAGGATCTAAAATTACACTGTCTGCAGTTGTCTTTTTTGAATCAAATTACTTGTAATGTGTTATACAAGTAGCATTTTTCAAGTTCCTGGTGTATTTTTATTAGCAAGCTGAAATTTTGAGTAGGTTGTTCTTGCAAAGGAAAATCCGTGCTAACTGTAAGCCGTCAACATCATTCTTCTGCTAGTGAAAGAGGAGGCAATGGCTACTTTCCTCATGCTTTTTTCTTTTTTTTTTTAATGGAATATTATTGCTGAGAAAAATATACATAAAATTAATTTTTAATTATCATTTCTTACATAGGTGTCTGAGTGCCTCAGATTTTGCAGATTGCTACTTAAATATGGTTGATAAATAAGTAATTACTGCTTCAAGCAACTCACATTGGTATAACCACCAAAGTATCTCTGTAAAGTGATCAGTCCCGTTGGTAACCTTAGTAATTTTTGTTTTACCCAGGAGAGGGAGCCAGGAACGCACGAGTTAGTAATCCATCTCCATCCTTTGCCTACTTTGTCGTTGGGGAGCAGGCTAGAGTTCACCAGTGTGTTATGAAAGAATAATAGTCTAGGTGTGAGATGTATTTAGGAATTAACTGAAGAGCGAATGTCTTGCTTGATATTGTCCCCATAGTAACATCTTTGCTTCATTGCTGCTAAATTGCTTACAACAGTTTAAGTACCTCAATTAGAAGCTGCTTTGGTTTTGCTTTTCTTCAATTTAGACATGGCTGGCTTCAGACTGTCCTGCCCTTAGAGTCATTTCTGTGGAATATGACACCAATTTGAGTGACTGGAAAGCAAAATGTCCTGTTGAGGCTCACAGGTAACACATGTAATGTCTGCAGTTTGGAAGTGAGGGAGACCTGTAAAGCTGAACCTTGGGATCACCTAGTGTGAAACTATTTAATTTTTCCTGTTGCATTTGAAAATAATTTTGGGAAAACATTAGATACAGTCATGATTTGCTTGAGCTTTGTAGCCTCACAGGTAATTACTTGTGGCAACTTCCTAAATTCTTACAGTCTGTTCTGCTTCATTTTTAGGGGAGACACTAGATTATGCTGTTAGTAGATGTAAATATAACATTAGTTTTATATCTTAAGGGGAATATTTCTTAAACTTAAAATGCCCCGGTAATGCTTCGTAAGCACAGCAAAAAAATCCCTATGCTATGACTTTATACTCATGATAAAATGAAGCATATCATTTTCATAGAAGTTGGAAAAGACCTTTAAGATCATTGAGTCCAACTGTTTACCCAGCACTGACAAGTCCACCAGTAAAGCATGTTCTGAAGTACCACATCTACACGTTTTAAATATCTACAGGGATGGTGACTCAGTCGCTTCCCTAGGCAGCCTGTTCCAGTGCTTGACAAGAAGAAGGGCAACAAAACTGATGAAGGGTCTAGAGCACAAGTCTTAGGAGGAACAGCTAAGGGAACTGGGGTTATCTAGCCTGGAGAAAAGGAGGCTCAGGGGAGACCCTCTTGCTCTCTACCTGAAAGGAGGTTGTAATGAGGTGGGGGTTGGTCTCCCAGGTAATAAGTGAAAGAGCTAGAGGAAACAGCCTCAAGTCATGCCAGGGAAGGTTTAGATTGGGTATTAGGAAAAAATTTCCTCACTGAAAAGGCTGTCAGGCATTGAAACAGGCTGCCCAGGGAAGTGGTTGAGTCACCATCCCTGGGGGTGTTTAAAAGATGTGGCACTTGGGGACATGGTTTAGTGGTTGACTTGTCAGTGCTGGGTTCTACAGGTGGACATGGTGATCTTAAAGCTCTCTTCTAACCTAAACGATTCTGTAATTCTAAAAGAACTGTTTTCTTGTGTCCATCTGGAATAACTTTCATGTAAGAAAATTTGAAAGAGAGATACATATTTATTTTAAGATAATGTCTTTTTCATTACAACCTGGAAAGTTACATTACCTGCTATTTACAGTCACTCTAGCATAGTATTTGATCAATTTATAATTTGATATGATTAATAAAAAAAGAAATATATTGAAAGATATTGAAGATATTTTTAACTGTCAAGAGCAAAGATGTAGAAACAGAATCACAACCTTATGATTGCTTTAAATGTATGAGCTCTGACAGGCTCATTCACTGTTTCAGAAGTGAATTTTTATGTCTCTCAGCTATCCTAAAGCCTATTGTTCAGCTGAAAAGACATATGTGAGTTTCCTTTTCATATGTGTTATAAAAGCAATTTCTAGTGAGAATGCTGAGAACCAGTAGAGATGAAGTGAATTACTTCACACAGTGGTTGCCCCAATATCCCGATGATTTCATTATCCAAGGGTCTTCCGTGTTCGATTCTTGTCAACACTGCAAGGAGTAACGATGTTGCACTTTGAAGCTTGGATTGGGAATTGGCATTGTTTTTGTTTTGGTTGTACCACAGGTTCATTTTCAACCTCTAACATGTAGATTATACTTTTCAGAGCTCAGTCTCTTAATTTATAAAGTGGAGATTATGTTGCTTTTATACTATTCCAGCACAAAGCATTTGGAGATTATTGTATGGAAAGTTTAACAGATATTATCTATATTATTCTATGATTCTATCTGTGATTTTTTAAATGTGTTGGTTGATCATGCACTTATTTAGTAAATTCCTGTACATTGCTCCACATTTTGAGTATTGTTTAGTTAGCAACATACATTTTTGCTAAACATTGGGTATATTGTTTCTGTGGGTAAAGTTCATTATGCTTTAATGGTGCTTTCATAAAATGGAACCATAATTTTGTTGCAATGTGTAAATGAAACTATTTAAAACATCGTAAAAAGATTTTTTGAACTGAAGGAAATGAGAGATGAGTGAAATTAGAAGAAAACTTTACGGAATTGAGTGCGCCCTCAGGAAGTTTGCTGATGACACCAAGCT
>NW_009915106.1:0-28411 GCF_000696875.1 Nestor notabilis | reverse complement strand
TTCCAACCCGAACCATTCTATGATTCTATGAGTCTATAATGGTTTGAAATTTAACACCTGGCTAAACCCAAGTATCCTGTAATTATTCTGCATCAGCATGTTTAGCTGCATTCAAAAACAGTGACTGAAGTGACTAATGGGAGAAATGACCTGTTACAACTAGCCAACACTAACATTGAGTTTATCAGTAAAGCAAATTCATTGCCAATAAAAATACATATGAATAATTCTGGACTGACAAAAAATATTTAAAAAAGAAAGTGTTCCGTAAGAAATTAGTTCAATAAAATGTTTAAGAATGTATACATATTTCCTTAACATTTCCCCATTGCTCTTAAGAAAGTTAAATATAAATGTTGGTTGATAAAGGTAAAAAGCTACTACATCCCTTTTAAAGACAGGAAAGTGTAAATACAGTGAGTGACCCTTCTGGTAGAAATTTTCCTGATCTACTGATGACGAAATTCCAGATACAAGGTCATGGAAAATTAAGAAAAAAGCAAAACAATTTTTCCTCTGAATTGGTTTAGTTAATAAATTTCCACATCATGACTGTCCTTGATTTTTTTGTTATTTTCTGCCATCATGTTCAGTTCTATCCTTTCCTTCCCTTTTTCCTTTCCTTCCCTTTTTCCTTTCCTTCCCTTTTTCCTTTCCTTTCCTTCCCTTTCCTTCCCTTTTTCATTTCCTTTCTCCTTTCCTTTCCTTCCCTCTCCCCTTCTCCCTCTCTCCCTTTCCCTCCCCCCTCCCTTTCCTTCTCACTCTCTCATTCTCTTTCCCCTCTCCTCTCCTTTTTTGTTTTTCTTTTTTAATTTTTTTTTCTTTTTCCTTCTGTATAAGTAATTCTTTCTGTCTATGGAGAGAGAAAGCTGTGGAGAATACAAAGTGCTGCTACCCAGCTGGAGCTAGGTAAGGTATTGATCTCATTCCTTGCAGATATATCTGCAGGTGTCTTTCTTTACCAAAGATTTTATAAACAAGATTGGGATTACCTAATATACCCGCAGAGGAGACAAGGTGAATCCTTACTTTGTTCAGTCTGCTCCTGTGAGTGCAAGATTCAGTGTTGAGCCCGGAAGGCCTTTGAACTTGTCATCAGTCACCATAACAAATTACAAGCAGGTAATATACATGACAAGAGTTACAGGCACCAAATTTCCCAAAGGTATTGCAACTGCTGACATAACTTCCCATCATTTATTACCAGCTGGAGAGAGAAAGGAAGCTGTAAATAAGCAAATGTACAACTCTGAAAAATTAAATGAAGCTGTGTAGTGTTCTGTGAGGCTGCCAGTCTGTCCTTGTGAAGAAAAACGGGAAGAAAAACCAAAGAAAAACCAAAGACCTGTTGGAACAAGTGGAGTTAAAATTAGCCCTAGAGTAGCATACAGAGAGATGCTACCAGTCTGGCATAAAGTCCTCATGTGCACCACACTATAAATAAACATTGTGGCTTTTGGAGTCAAAAAGGCATCTCAGGTGGCCTCAACAGTCCTCATGAGGTGCAAGTGAGATGGTGTCCAAGACCGATTTGTTCCAGGCATTTTCCTATGTTCAGAACAAGGCTAATAAACAGAGGACTAGAGAAATGTGAAAGGAAAACACGTTTGACTGAAGTAGGTGGTGCTTGTTTATTCAAAGTAAACTAGGGAAAAAGGACTTGACATGCTGGTGTGTTTGGGATAATTGTATTTCTTCAGAGGACTGTTGTTTTAACTGTGAATTAGATCCACTAAATGGCGTGCCCTTGTAAAGCAGGATTCATGAACTTTGTTGGTGAATAAGCCCCAAACTGGAATCTGTTTCTTTCCACAACCCGGTCTCAAAAATAAAACTGGGTACTCCGTTACTACCTAGAACTACCTGAGCCCAACCTGGTCAATACCAACCTCTTCCTTGAGTCCAGCCGGAAACCAGATACAGGGGACACAAGTAAATCCCAAGGGATGGAGCTAAATGATATTTTCTATTGCACTGATGCAGCTGAATCCTCTTAATATCAAGCTTCAATGTCTGCTCTACGAACAAGATATTCACCTACAGATGTCCTTCTTAAGCTTTAAGCATTCAACTTCATATGTCCTCTTCCCTGGAAAGTGTCCTCCCATTCGTAGAGGCTTATGCACAGGGCTGCTCTTCCATAAACCTCGAATGTGAAATTGGGATATTGCATATGAAATAAAAAGCAATTCAGGGGGCATCAGGGGAAGGTTTTCTCTTCTTCCTGTTACTTTATTCTTCCCAGGCTTTCGTAACAAATAGTGTGATCATCTCTAGCATTTAAAACATAATGTCTTGTACAGTGTAAGGGAACCTCTTTTCATTGCCAAGCCATTGTGCCTTTTTTTGGGAACTTTTGTATTTACACAAGTATGCATCTAACTAAACACAAACATACATTGCTGTATTTCTCTTGTATTTTCCTGCCATGAAGACAATAGTGGTATCTAATGGTTTAGTTTGAAATGATAGTCTAAATAAAAAGTTTTCATCTAAAAGTGCATGGTTTTGTTTCAAATTAACTGCATAAAGGACTACACTGAATGAATGCATAAAACTAAATCCATTGTTTTTAAGTACCTAATGAGAGTTATGTACTATATAATTTTTAAATGCCAGAATTTTAGTTTTTATAAATGGCTGACATTGCAAAAAATTGTACATGTCCATATGTGATGCTGCATAATCCTGGGAGGACTGGACAAAGACAAAATGGAGGAATTCAAGAAAAATTTTGTGGTGAAAGAATAGTGAGATAGAGGCAGCTGGTTACTGTTAGCTAAAAAGCTTCTGCTTAAAAGTTGTCTGGTACTGTTAGATACAGACCTTATTTGGCTCTATTGAAGTCAGTCAGTTAACACCTTCTGTAAAGAAACATTCTTCAACTTTTAACATTTCCTTAATTGTGGTGACAGGACTAAGAATAGGTATCTTTGTGGCAATGCTACTGTTAAAGATGAGTAGCCTAGCAGGGGAAAGGTAACATTTTGATACGTATAATAAGATACAGGTTGGGTGGTTGCCAGATGTAGCTGGCTGTAACCAATCCCTGCTGTCAGCCTTTTCCAATTTTGGTCAGGAATAATTATTTTAACACTTGCACTAATTCTCAAGACATCCAGGATTCTCTGTTAAATATTACAAGGTACATGCTGGTTTTAGAGTGGAGATGAGCAAAGCTGAATTTAACTCTCACGCCCAGGGCAACTCACATCAAGACAGAAAAGATGTGAAGCACCTTGTTCAGCACAGTTAGTGCCCTCCTGCCTCAGTTGACCTGTCCCTCTTCACTCTCCCCTCCAGGTGCCCCCTAGGCCAAGGCCACTGTATGTTTCTCCAGTGCTCCCTGGTTCTGAATGGCCACTGCCACTATCATGTGCAGCTCCAGAAGACCATCATGCTGGGGAGCTGCCCCCTCATCCAAAGCCATCCGAGACTACATCTGCAAGGCTGGCAGTAGGAGGAAGACTAGGACAGTGTTGTCCATCATCACCACTCTTCCTTACACATACTTTGCTATGACACGGTGTATTATCTATATGCAATACAGAGGGATTTTGAGACACAGTCCTCTTCCTGATTCAGGTCTTTACTGACACTGGCTTTGTGCTCTTATAGTTCATTAACCTTGAACTGACATCTTGAAAACACATGGATTCTGAGGATACGCAGAATAAGATGGTTTTCTTGCATTATAAGCACATGATGTAGTTTGATCTCCATTTAGTGCACATGAAGTGTCTGGAAAGTATTCTAATACCAATCGTAGTGACTGAACTACTATGACAAAAATGTCTGGATTACAGTATCTCATAAATCACTATTGTAAGCAGGGTGTGTGCTCCCAAAGGAAGAAAAGCAGTCTTAGCTGTCTGCTAGTAATAAACCTAAAAACTCAATTTATTTTACTTTCAGGCCTAAAGAACAACCTACACAGACTAGATGATAATGTGTTAAGTAGTGGATACTAGATGGCTTCCTGCTATGATTTAGTCAAGGTTGTGGATCTATTGTGAGAAAACACTAGGATATGACTGCATACAGGGGCAAGAGTTGTGTCTCCTTGTTTGAGATGATTGCCATGTGATGCTTCCTTTCTTTTGACTTTCAAATGGAAATGAACTTCCTGATCTGCACTATTGTGTTTGTGGAGTTATCTCAGACTTTTTTGTTTAGTAGAAGTCGGTGTGGATGGCCTTGCTTCATAATAATATTTTAATTGTTCCCATTTAATTCAAGAATTAGAAAACAAAAACAGGATAAAGGCATTAATATGTTGAATTAATTTTCCACAAGGAGAGATTTTCCCCAATAGTTGTTCTATTCGCAGTAAGGTAGAAATTTAACTTTCCTGGGAGGAAAAGCCCTAGGAGTCTCTGTGAAAGGGTTTTATTTCCATTTACTGTTGAATCTTCTGGCACTGCCTGATGTCATTTGTACTGAATGTATACATACTACCTTGCAGGTGGAGGAGATTATGTCAGTTGTTCTTGGAGAATAAAGGTTTAGATTTATTATGCTTTAGTTTTTTTACGAGGTGCTGATTTTAGCTCTTTAGAGTGATATTAATTTAGGCTTCTGGTTTTGCCTTGGGAGGTGCTGGTTTGTGCCCATCCCAGTAAGAGAAGTGCTCAGACCCTGTAAGGTATCACAGTGCTATTCGTTAGAGCTAAGACAATAAAATGAGAAAAACATAGATAATTACATCCTGTAGGGTGCTGGGAGCCCCAAGCATTGAACACAATTCCAATCCATGAGCAAGATGCCTTGCAGACCCCATTCATGGCAGAGAGAGAGAGCAATTCACCCCTGCCAGTCATTCAAGCTGTTACAGGACTTCCTAGTGAGAAAGCAACTCTATTCATCATTTCTACCGTCAAAACAAAGGAAAGACTTTTTCCAGAGAACTTCTTGTTGCCCTGTTAAAGACAAGGCTTTGTCAGCAGTGGTGCATGGGAGCTGCCAACAGAATTCTCTGGCACCATGTGGTGGAGGAAGGCGTGCGGCATGCTATGGCACTGCACAGCCTGAATGCCACACTGGGCATGCGGCACCTGCCCAGGGAAGCTGTGGTGTGGGTCACTGGCTCCTAAGTGTACAGTGCTCTCCCAGTTGGGATCACTGCAGCTTCTGTTGCCAGAAACTCATAGTTTTCCACAGGCAAAACTTGAAGTCATTTATAATACTTCTGTACAGTAGTGGTGGATAGGATGAATTAAATGAACAGACAGAATGGACAACTGTTTAAAAGGTCAAAACTTCACTAAAACAGTTTATTCCACTGTCTCCTGCCATTTTACCATCATTACCCTTTGCCATTTTTTCTATCCCTCCCTTTCTACTCTCCTTTCACCCACCTTCCTGTTCTGCTGGGTTTTTCCCTTTTTCTTATTCCAATTATTTTCTCCTGTGATAAGTGAGGTTTGTTCATCAAAAGGTTTAAGGGGTAGTGTTGCTTGTTATACTTTAAGAAACTCTTTGTAACTGTTGTTTTGTGAAACATCTTTTTTCTTTGTGAAGGGAAAGTCAATTGTACTATTATGAAAAGTATGCTTTATTAAAGTAGGATAAATGCTTTTAGAGAAGGAAAAGGAAGGGGGGCTGAGTGGTTCGACTCGGTATCTTGTTGCAGAATGTTGTAAAGCTCATAACCATATAAGGAATGGAGGTTGAGGGAGTGGTTAGCCTAATGAGAGAAACTTCTTGAAACTTCTCGAAGCTTCTCAAAACTTCTCGATGATGAAACCCCAGCAACAAAAAAGAACCAATGGAAAGGAGCCACGTCAATATCTGGGCAAAAGAGATAACGGGATTGGCTGAAGCCAAAACATCTGGGCAAAAGGGAGAACAGGATTGGCTGAAGCCAAAATCGAGAGGTATAAGGGACAGCCTCCCAGGGACCCGGTGTGCGTCTTGCGTGGAGCGGGGACTCCCCGGCGCACCCAGCGCTGTTTTTTTTATCTGCTACCGCTTGCTCAATTCAATAAAATTTATGTTTTGAAACGAGAGTGGCTCACTCGTTTATGACATTTCCCACATTATTTCCCTTTCTGCTTTTGTCAGTATAACAAAATATGTTCTTGACTCACTTGCTTTTTAGTATATTGGCCTGTGATATCAGTTCTTTGGAGGAGGTGGTCTGTCTTCCTGTTTGTTCACAGAGTACTTGCCACGTTAGGGCTTTTGGATAAAGTTACAATGGAATTAGTAACCCTGTGATATTTTGCTGCCTTTCATTTCCTCTGGACAAGTTAATATTTAACTCTACTAACAGCCATGCTGTGGCTAATATTTTTTTCCTATTTTTTTTTTCTTCTTTTCCCCTCCCAGTATGTGTCCACTGCCAGGACTCCAGGAAAAGTTAATGGATCAATGCCATTTTCTTTTCTATACTACTACCTTTCCAAGGTTTACATGGGCTTCCCTAGCTACTTCTTCAGATCTAACACGGTATGCTCTGTCTCTTCTTAACCATTTCCGTACTATGTGAAAAAAGGAAGTGCTTGTCCTAAGCAGAGTCTCATCACAGGTTCTGATTTTCACAGCTCTTTTATAAGAATTTTTTTTTTTTTGGCTCAGCGGTAATGAAGACAATTTCAATTTGCCTAGAAGTCACTGTCCTTCCTAAACCTCTTCCTTGTCTAACAAAAAATGTACTGCGTTAACCCTCTTATAATGCACTGTAGAACACTGAAATTGCATCACGGAGCATCAAATCTGCCCAGCAGCTGGACTGCTTATGGCAGGAATAATGTGATCAAATGGGGGCTGAGCAGCTCTGATGCCAGGATTCGCATGTTGAACTGCAGAAGTGGAACTGGTCCATTGAGAAAAAAATGCCAGTGGCCTCTTCAAACATACTTAAATATTATTGAACAGTGTTTTATCCAATAGCCTAATCCTTTTCTACAGATAGCCATTTAAAACCCAGGCTGAAATTTTATTCTATTCACCTTTTTTTAATGAAGACAGAAAATCTTTTATCTGGTAATAGATGAGACATTTAGAAGGCAGAGTAGTTAGGGGGTTTTTTTCCTTCATCTGAGGTTCATTTGCATAAGCATTTTGAGGTTGATAAACTTTTCTTTCTGAAACTGTGCAGAGTCCAGGCTACTGTAACTTGTATTGCTTTGTTGTATTTTCCTGACTTCACCTGCTTGGCACTTTTCAGATGTCAGTTCTTGAGACTTACCATCAGTTTTCAGCTACTCTCCCCATCTAGTAGTGTGCTTCTGATATTGATTGATGTGTACCATAACCTCAGAGAAAGACACAAGAAACCTGACAGCAGGCAAATAGAGCAATACTTCCTCCTTTCGAGTTATGAAGTGCAAATAGTATGCCGTATCTGCATATCAGTGAAGATGTACACACTGGGCTGCATTTACGGACAGCATTTAAAATGTTTTTCCACAGGGATGCTGGAAGTCTGTGCCTGATTATGTGTTCCGGGTTTAAGTGCAAGGCTCCATAGAAATCATGAACAATCAGCACAGAGAGTTATCAGCTGCATGGGGCTAGCCAAGGCCAGTATGGAGAAGGGTTTGTCTTTAACCCACTTGTCTCTATGGAGCTGGTAACTTCTTTAAAGAAGAGGCCAAATTCCTGTGTAGACAGAGACATGGATTTCCTATTTAAAACACAAAACAAAACAAAACAGAGGGTGTGCTGTTCTTCAGAGGCAGAGGGGAGTGGAACAGAAGGGAAGCTGAATGTACCTAAAGTAATATGTCTTCATGAAAACTTAAAAATTAACTAGGTGCTGCAGCATGGGCCAAGCAAGGTGGAAGGAGGCATGTAGATTCACATGTTTAGGTAAAGCATGAAAGATCAAAGAACATGATGGAAAGAAGATACCTCTAGTTTCAGGTGCAGTGGGGCAGGGATGTAATTTTGGACATTACTATTCAAGTTCCCACATTAGGTGTTTTCAGTTCTTTTTGAAAATTGGCCAAGGCTAGCAGCTTGAAACACAAACTGTATCAGTCATTTACTGAAGTTTAGGCAATACCAAATATGGGAAAGAAAATTGGAGCCAGTGGTGTCAGTGTTAAAAAAAAAACAACCAAACATTTCATGGTCACTTTTTTTTGCTGATACTTTTCCTTCCATTACTTTTGCCAATGAATGACACAGAGGACTCGGCAGAAAGTGAAATCACTTTAGTGGAATTATTTTTCCTTCTTTTTTTCCAGCAATTAAAGAGAGTAGCACTTAACAAACGTTAACTAAATGCTGCCTTCTGCCAAAAATAACTTATACTACAATCCCGATGCCTATATATAAAAAATAATACTTCCATTGGTATATTCTGATGTACCAGATCTATGTCAAGCTTCTGCATGGGATTGTTTGACTATGTATTAGGTATCAAGTTCCCATCAAAGGCCTGCATAATGTCGTTTCTCAGTCTGAACTACTCTAAGTACCTTATCCTGTCCAAAGAGATGACAAGCTATACAAATACACATGCATCTTTTTTTACAGTAGTTTTTAAAAGTACCTTACAAGTCCAGACACACAACCCTTCCTAGGCAAGAGGGAGCACATCTGAAAATAATAACATAAAACAGATTTGCTTTTCTACAGTTCATCATTATAGCTATCTTTACAACAGTCTTTAACTGGCCATGTAGGAGAAGATTGTCCTGATTGTGCTGACTCCTCTTTGTGTCCAAAGAGGGACTTCTACAAGGGCAGGCTGATTTTCCTTCTGACTGCACTCCAAGAAAAAGTAGCAACCATCTCCTACCATCCCATTATTGTACCACACAAATGGATTAGTTTATGGCTTCATTTGAGGATGTGACGAGAGCCAAATGGTAGTCACAACAGTACTGGGAAGTGCAAAGTGTCTTCATTATTTCCCAGATTTTCTTTTTCTGGGCTAATAGATCCTTTGAAATACAACTCCCAGTAAGGGGCATGTACTTATACCTTACATGAGTAAGCAGCTTGCCCACAGACAACCATCTAGTGGGTCAGGTATCATTTAGTTTTGCTGACTATTCCCAGTCCTTGCCAGGTCAGGCATCATTAATCCTTGATGACTATTCCCAGTCCCTGTCTTCTGCCTTGTGTGGCCGCACATGCCCAACAGTTTTTGCTCCACCCATGATTTTCCCAGGGGCAAAAAATGAGGCCAGCTGGTGTTCTGTAGTTCCCCAGACTGTTCCATTTGCCCTTCCTTTAACATTTACTTTGGTCTTTGGGGTCTCCTCCCGTGTCCATGACCTGCCAGAATTGAAGGAGAGGAGCCTTGCAAGGATGCCGGAGAGCTCCCGCATCACCCTTGGGTACAGCCCAACTGGCCTCTGGGTGTGGGTAGATTGAGGCCCACTTGAAAGTCACCAAGTACCTTAGCCTGCGTGATTAAATCACTGACCTCCGTCCAGAAGCTGGTGGAAATATGTTGTTTAACCTCCACTGACTGAAAGCAACTGTTCACTAGTACTAAGCCAATAACTATAGCATGTGTGAAATATTTTGGTATATGAAGTGTTACTCTGTTCCACTGTGACTGTCACCTTCCAGTGTTTTCTGCTCTTCACATACTTCTAATTTTTTGAGAGACTGTTCTGATCTGTGTCATTCATCTTCAGGTGGTGAAAAGTAGCTTTGTGGTAGATTTTCCCCCTCATTTAAAAAATTTCCACATATAACTATTTTTAATGTTAGAAAGATGCATAGTTGGTAGAAATTTCTGATGAAAACTGAACTTGACAGTAGCAACTGAGGGTTTCATTTAAATGAAAACCCTGGATCTTTTTAATTAATCTCTGCCAAATAAATGGCAACCATGCAAAAGCAATTATTCTTAAGAGGGTTAGAGATTCTGCATTTACTAAAAAATTAAGCTAAGAAATAGCTATTAAATTGAAAACCAGTGTCACCCCTTACATACAAGATGTAATCAATTATCTAGGTCCCACTTTCTCTTCACTAATTGCTCCCATTCCACAGAGGTATTGAAACCTGGAAGAAATTATTCTGCTTATCCTTCCCCTAAATAAATAAATTAGTATGCCTCTCGGTTATACAACAGTGCAGAAGTGACTGTGATCAATTTAAAACTTTTCTTTGATTGCTTTTTATGGGAAAGCCTACAGAACCTAAGTAATATGTTTTAAGTCTTGTGTTAAAATAGTAAAAACTATTTCTAAATGATGGCATTTAACCTATATTCATGACTCTAATTTCTATTTTCATTCTGAATGTCAGTCCAATACTGAAGTAAATGCAGCAAAATTGTAAATGTGATTTATGTCATAGTTCTTACTTTGAATTGTAATTCAAAAAGGAAAAAAGCGTGTTTGCAAATTTTACTGATTAGGAAGCACGTAGAAAGATTTCAGCTGCTGAGAGAAAACTCATTTATTTTCTCTGTGTATCCGAATATATAATCATTATATCATTTTAAAAAGATTTTCAGATTCAGCATAGACTGCAGAATAAACCTGAAGAGATAATCCACAAAAAGGTTCTCCTGCCTACATACCTAGTTAAAGAAGACTTTTCAGTCCAGATATTGCTGACACCTTGGCATGAGAAGCTCAGGTGGGGGAAGACAGCTGTCAGGACTGAAATAATTAAGTACCCTTGCCCCAGTTAAGAGGCAAGAGCCCCATGCAGGCAGGAGGGCACGTGGCCTGGTCAGCAAGAATTGGTGTGTTGTTACCAGGTTTGCTGATTTTTGCAAAAGGACCTATCTTAAACTTGAAAAGGCACACAGGGTGGCCGGGATTAACTCAAGAGTTAAGGGTGACAGCGTCTGAAGTCCTGCTTGTGAAGGAGGTATTACAATATAATCCTAAAAGTCTAGTGGTTCAAAGTCATAATTAGGTTTAACTGCAGCATTACCTACAGACAGGTGATGTTCACTCTCGTAGCATGTTTTCCACACTAAACTCATTTTACATCATCATTAGGAGATCCTTCTTTCCAGCATCACTACTGCAATTCACACAGCTGGCAAGAAAACAGACTAAAGAGTCACCCATAACCACTGATGCTAAGCCATAACTTTCACTTTCGCTATCACACACAGTTGGTTAAATATAATTTGAAGCTGCATATTTATTTTTATTCCCCACTCCCATGTGTAGCAAAGTGGCTGAAAGGAAGAGAGAGACAAAGGGTTTTAATAGATTCAAACTAATTTCATTTAAGTTAGCGAAGACTTCAGTAACTAAACATTTTTTGCTAAAGGATTTCTGAAATACTGCTTGTTAAAATGAGAGAAAAAAAAAAAGAAGGCAACATTAATGCAATTTCATGGCACAGAATAAAAGATCATTAGTTGTATGTAGATCTCCCAATATGCCCAAGATCTCAAATCCAGAGGTAATTATTTTTAAAAAGCATAGTTAGACCAGTATCCATCAGAAGTTCCAGCACCCTGTCTTAGAGTATGTGACATGGATTTTAACAGGTGGCATCTGCTCAAAGCATACCTGAGATGTTTTCTTAGATGATTTTTTTGTACATAATTTTTTTCTACACAACTTTTTAAAATACATTTGTTTGACTTCAAGGATTTGTTTGCATTCTTAACGTTTTCTTGTCAAGCTCTACTATAGCTACAGAAGCCAGGGAAATTAAAAATACTGTCAGATCCTAGAAGAACCCAACCATGTGTAAGGCTCCAACAGCAAAGCTCAGTTTTAGAGCCACAGAATTTAAATCATAGAATCATAGACTGATTTGAGTTGGCAGGGACCTTGAAGATCATTTAGTTCCAAACCCCCCTGTCAAAGGCAGGGACCCCTTCCACTAGACGAGGTTGCTCGAAGCCCCATCCAACCTGGCCTTGAACACTGCCAAGGATGCAGGTGCCACAGCTTCTCTGGGCAACCTGTGCCAGTGTCTCACCACCCTCACAGGTAGTAACAGGTTTTTTTGTTTTGGTTTTTGCTTTTTGTTCTTTGAGTTTTTTGTTTGGGTTTTTTTTGGTTTTTTTTTGGTTGGTTGGTTTGGGGTTTTTTCCTGTTTTTTCTGGTTTTGTGGTGTGGTTTTTTGTTGTTGTTTTTGTCGTTGTTGTTATTGTTGTTGCTTTGGGGGGGTTTGTTGTTTTTTGGTTTTTTTCCTAGTAGCTGGTGGAGGGCTGTGTTTTGGCTTTAGTCTGAGAACTATGCTGATGACACACCAGTGTTCTAGCTGTTGCTCAGTAGTGCTTACCCATTAGGACTTTCTCAGTCTCATGCTCTGCCAGGGAGGAGGGGAAGCCGGGAGGAAGCAGAGACAGGACACCTGACCCAAACTGGCCAAAGGGGTATTCCATACCACAGCACGTCATGCCCAGTATAGAAACTGGGGGGAGTTACCCAGAAGGCCCAGATCACTGCTCGGGTCGGGCTGGGTATCAGTCAGTGGGTGGTGAGCAATTGTACTGTGCATCACTTGTGTTTATTGGGATTTTTTTCCTTTCTTTTTTAATTTTATATTCTGTCCCTTTGTTATTTCACTTCTCATTATTACTATTATTATTAGTAGGAGTATATTGTACTTAAGTCATGAAACTGTTCTTATCTCAACCCGTGGGGTTTACATTCTTTCAATACTCCTCCCCATCCCGTCCAAGGTGGGGGGAATGAGGAGGGTGGGGGGAATGAGGAGGGTGAGGGAATGGCTGCATTGTACTGAGTTACCAGCTGGGTTTAAAACACAACAGCAACCTGTTCCAGTGTCTCACCACCCTCAGAGTGAAGAAATTTTTCCTAATATCTAATCTAAATCTCCACTCTTTCAGTTTAAAGCCATTCCCCCTTGTTCTTTTACTACAAGCCATTGTAAAAAGTCCCTCTCCAGATTTCTTGTAGCCCTCTTTATGTACTGGAAGACTTTCATAAAGTCTCCCCTGAGCCTTCCTTTCTCAAGGCTGAGCAAGCCCAGCTCTCATGAGGACACTGAGCAAAATATTTCTGTCTGAAGATATTATAACATATGGCAAAGCAAATAAGGGTGAGCATAATGCAAGTATAAAGGATCTGTGTGAGGTTAGTGACTGACTCACAAAAGAAAAAAAAAAAAGAAAAAAAGAAACAAACCCCTAAATTGTTATTTGTATGCAAAAAGTAAAAAGCTGACTCATTTCAATTATAAAATAGAAAAGTTTAGGATACATATGAGGACAATAATTTGATAAACTGGATTTGTATAGATTCTTGAAAACTGGATTACTTGGTTTGGAATAAAGAACAGAAATAGCCTAAAGGGTACTGCCTTTTAACGTCTGCTGTGTAAGGCACCCTGAAGGCTCCGTGCCTGTTGAAAGCAGGTTAGTTTACCACACTGCAGTCTAGGGCACTAAAAGCACAATTAAAGAAACTGATCTACTGGAAAGAAGAGAATTCGAAAACTATGGAAACTGGTCTACTAGATTATTGAAATGTTAAGCTGAAGACAAATGGTATTGCTAACTGGAATTGGGAAGCCATTTTACGTAACGCTATTTCGTATGTTTTAATTGACTTAAGAAGTGCTCATTATTATATTAGCTCTTTTATACACTAAGTGACAAAAAAAAAAAAAAAAAACAGAAAAAAAAAGCCAACAAAGATTTTCAAGAGTAAAAGAAGCTATAAATTAAAACAGTGAAATATTGCAGCAGAACTTGGATTAAATCACAGTTGTTTTTTTTCAATGATTGCCACAGCCACTCAGAGTTAGCAATAACACTGAATCTGGAAGAAGGGATTATTAGCACAGTACAAGTATGTTGGAGCAGATGGCCTCTTCTTTCATTTTTATCTTCTAATGCATTCATGTTGTAACTCAGGCCAATTTTTAATTGTCAAATCACTTGAAAATGCACCAAGTAATGATGATCTGGTTGGCAACCTTAATTGTATCTATCTCCAGTGTTCATCTTCAAGGTTTCTTGTCATTTTCTGTTGTGCTAGATAGGAAGCAGTAAGAAAACAAACTGTTCAGTCAAACACATGCTTCCTGTCAAAGCTAAGCTAAGGCAGGAAGAAGATGAAAGCACATGTATTAGGTTTCTGGGATCAAATCAGCCTTTGAACCTAAAGGCTTTCAGCCTTTCAGTGACTCTCAGCAATACAGGATACTTGGTTACCACAATTACTATCAGTAAAACAAGCAAATTCTTATTGTATTAGGGCCACTCAAAATGCTGATGTGTAATAAGGACTGAACTACAGCAGTGTCTCCAATGCACTGAGCATTCTTGAAAAATTCTGCTATGGAAAATTAAAAGGACAAGTTAGGGGATTTTGAATAGCATACATGTTACTTTAGCAATGGTTTCACTGGCTACTCTTTCCTTCCCAGCAATGGTGAGCTGAACTGAGAAACTGAACCAGTTTTGAAACAGAGGAAAAAAAATAAAAGGTTATTCAGTAGGCAGAATGCAAACCAGTTTCCTTCCTACCTCCCCAAAGAATGATAAGGTCACAGTGCAAGGGCTGGTGTAAGCTGGGTGCATGCAGCAGGAAGTGGAAAAAGCAGGTTCTCAGAGTGCCCTGAGCAGCACTGTAGCTGAACTCACCATCCTGGCTCTGATTTTAATTGCTCTATCTGTCCAGCTTTGAAGTTCAATCCTCCTGAAGGTCTGTGTGTTGTCTTCTGCCCTGAGAGGGAACCTGAAGGTGATCAGAGTAAACCTGCAGTTTTATTGTATTAGAGCACCACTATATTCAGAATTAATGGTTGAAGGGTTGATGTAGCCATTAAGTTTTCAGGTTTTAGCTATTCTTTACAGAAGCCTGATGTCCTCAGCACAGCATCAAGATTAGCTCGTTGCTGCAGTGAAGCATTTTTTTTCCATGTTCACTCAAGCTAGTACTAGACTTCTACTGAAGCCTTCTAAACATCTACTAGAAAACTGAAACAAATTATGCAAAACCAACTGCTGATGTCAGTAAGGGTTATAATCAGATTTTATTCGAGTTTTATTGGTGCCACAAAGTTGTTCTACTGTAAGATGATGATTATTTCAGCTAAATTTCTTGGCAGATTCAGTGAAATATTAATGTAAGTCAGATTGCTTTCTCTACCCGTTATAGATGGCTATGTTGTCTCTTCTGTATGCATAGGTGCAGTACTGTTAATCAATATATTCATTTCTTTTGGAGCATTTGGTACTTCTTCAACAGATCTAGAGTTCTTTACAGGAAATTACCTTTCTAAACAATTTAAAATCTACTAGGTTAGGGTATCTCTTCTCCAAGTCAGTTTTAGGGAGGTGGGGTTTTTTACAATTCACTTTCCCCAAAAGATATTGTTCCTTATTTTATGGAGAATGTATGCTGGACATGGTCATATGTTCTCCTTTTTTTCCTTCTGTACAGAACATAACATACAGTGAATGTCTCTCTTGACTATCAAACAGTAACATTTGGAACATCCAG
Source organism: Nestor notabilis (assembly GCF_000696875.1). Classification (NCBI taxonomy): domain Eukaryota; kingdom Metazoa; phylum Chordata; class Aves; order Psittaciformes; family Psittacidae; genus Nestor; species Nestor notabilis. The sequence continues at coordinate 13,040 of NW_009915106.1, read as the reverse complement.
TCAAGCAGCATCTTCACTGTCTGTCTACAGTAGTGGTATCATTAACAACAGCGATACAGACAGGCATTCATTGTATTATGCAAATAAGTAAATACAAAGTACTTAGGTAGACAAAGGGGTTGATGCTCCAGCCATCTAGCAGATTTCAAGCAATTAAGTCCATCCTGTGCAGAGAACTTCATTATCACTTTTTCAGTTTATTTGAACTAGCAGCTCTGGTCTCATGTAAGTTATTCACATAGCTTGTCTATAGGTGGAAATACTTAAAACCAAACAGCTCCCTTTCTGTGAAAAATGTAACATGATTTCCTGTGATTGCCTAACAGTACATTCAGTGAAGTTACACCTTTCTGCATCTTGTGCAAGGGTGGTAGACCATTAACTGTCTCTGAGAGCATTCTTGTAGAAAAGCCAAAGGGTGGGTAAGACAGGGTATTTCCCCCCACCAGCTCAACTCACAAGCTTTAATTACCTGTTTATACATCATGTGAGAGCCCCTGAAGACTCCCTAAACAGCTTTTAGGTGGTTTTGAAAGTGGGAGTTGGCAAGAAAAGGCCCCATTTAATCTGACATTGCTCACCTTCCTTGCTTATTTGCATGATCAACAGTAAGCAGTTCATTATGGTTTTGTCTAAGTACTGGGGCACACCTTTGGAGAAACTTCATTACATACTACCTTTGTAAGAAACACATGCTGCCATCACAGCAACAGTTCAAGAAACAAAAAATTTAGTCTGTTTTTGCATTTGTTAGTACCTGTAATTAATTCCACTGTCACCTCAGAAATAAGATGGGAGAGCTGGCAGTAACCATGCATGACAAACCTGAATTGCTGTCAAAAGAAATAACACCTCACAGTGTTCCTGTTCTCCCAGCACCATGCTTCTGTGCCACGCTGCAGCAGCTAAACTAAGCAGGGACCTAACCTGTAACACAACTCGTCCAGATTTCCTCCTTTCCGTTCCACCAAAAGAAGGAAATAAAAATCAGCTGCACCAGCTAAACCTAAACAGGCACAGACACATGAATGAATGAACATATGAAAGATAGGACTTGTCTCAGCTGCAGCTTCAGTTGTTTATGGCAACCTACAGTAAAAAATTTCAGGTCTCTATCATGAGGATTTTGGTGGCGCTTCTAGAAGAACTTTAATTGTAGGAAGACACAATACCATTAAGAAAAATAACTTTATTTTTGCATATTCAGTGTTAAAAGAACCTAGCATACAAGTTGAGCTTGACAGAAGAAAGAAACCAGCACTTCCACCAGTGACATTTAGACACTACTGAAGTTCTTTAAAGTTTTTGAGAAACTTGAGTCATTTTGGATCCAAAAGCAAGATTCCTGATACAGTAAAAAGTGTAAAATTCCAAGTCTAACTCTCATCAGGCACAAAACTTAAGTTTCCCTGAGAAGATGTAATTACAAACTAGTGTATAAACTTTATATCACATTGTTGGGGGGTTTAAGAGTACAAAAGCAAGACTTGACTACAAAAATTTAGACACAAGTCCTTAAAACTCCATGCTGAAGTTGAAATGTTCAGGAAGATTAAGAATTACCTATTACAGAATTACAGCAACCAGATTTAAGTTAAATGAAGACAGCTGGCTTTGGTATATTCCCTTTTATACGGTTTTCAAATTAATTATGTTATTTTCCTGAGATCTTTCAGCACTCAGTATGAAGCCTGTGCAGTCCAGCTGCTTTTTCCCCTTTTTTTTCCCTGCCTCTTCATCTTTCCCTTTCAACTAGCATTACATTCATGGGGAAAAAAACTGACAAATAATCATGAACAACATGCATTTTCCAAGCCTTAAAACAAATAGTTTACCTAAAGGAAGTCCATTAACTACACCTTTTAGATAATAAATATTCCAAGTAGTTGACCTTCCTAAAATTGCTGTCTTCTAGTTTATAGCTAAAGTTCTAAACCTCAGTGTGCAACACAAGGCATCCCCATCTTGATATGTCTTCTCTCCCTCTTGTCCCTGGACAAGGCAGGGAGGGTGTCATCACCACCATATTGACATGGTAAGAACCATTATACCCATGATCAGCATCACCACCATTGGTGTTACATGTTAAAAGTACATAGCTGTATACTACTTGTACCTATGTTTTGTTACAGGAGCATGCAGTATTTCAGTTCTTTTGCAGATACAAAGCTTTGTGTCGCAAATACTCTTCCAAACATTTCACTGCAAAAGGGTCAACATCAGTGTCAAACTTATTAGCAAAGAAGTGGTGGTTTCGTAACATCCAGTTTAGGTCTCCTACCCCAAAAACACAGACAGAGCGAACATGAACTCCACTGCATGGTGGGTAGGGTGCACCTTTGGACACATCCCCTTCAAAGTATTGCCACTTAACAAACCTGGCCAGTGCATTCATGTCAGAAACATCAAATTTGTCACTAGAAGAAACTGCACCTGGGACTTCAGGGATTCTCTGAATTGTTGCCCACAAGTACTCATCTGGGCTGTAAGTGTCTTTTGCCCACTCAATGAACTTAAGTATTTTGCTGCTTTCTAATACGTATTCTACAAATCTTCTGCTAACTACAAAATAGGCACTACCAGAAAAAATTGGAGTACTGAGAGGTGGTAGTTGTTTGTCTATGCCCGTGTTCTTTATTTTACCATCAATAATCTCATGGTGTTTTTTCCACCTTGCTTCTTTATAAACAGGCATTTTTTCTGTTTCCAAGCTGTTTTCACCTTTAAGGGCTTTTAATTTCTCTACTATTTCCTGGTTGGTCTTTATTGGAAAGTCCATGCCACAGAGATTTATTAGGTATTTCCAGTTTGAACTTCTTCTGTAGAGATCTTTCATGCAGTTAATGTCTGCCTGCACTCTGCTCCATGAAGCATATACAACGCTCTCTAGCTGGCTGGAAATAAAGACATTATCAAAACATGAGACTATTCCCCTCACAGCAGCAAAAAAAGATTCTGGAGACTTTCTGTCAACATGAATGCAGTAAAAATTCTGAGGGGCATAGATTGACCTTAGAAGTCTGTCAAGCATCTCAATTTTGTGATAAACCACTATTGAGTAAGCTATTGGAAATTCTGCTTCTTCACTGCTGAGAGGTTCCATAATATATTTCCTAGTCTTGGTGAAGGAGGCACAGTCTGCTGTCATGTTAATATAATCATTTGTTGTTAGTCTGGGGCGTTTCTTAAATGACACTGACAACGTCTCAAGCTTTACCTTTTGAATTTCTTCTATATCCCCCTCTATAATCTTGGTGCAGTTAACACTCCCAACAGGATCTTCTTTTGTCAACTCAAGATGTCTCCGATTTAAGTAGTCTTGTTTCTGGTTAACTTTCAAAACTGAAATGATTACTAAAATAAGAGTTAGACCTAAGAAAAGCCTGAAGCGCAAGTTGTGGCAAAACCGTAATTTCCTCTTCAGCATTTCAAATACTAGGCAGATTTGCAGGGCTAAAAAAATCACCTTCCACTCTGCTCATGTCAGCTTTAACAACTTCAGAAAAACTGTTTCTGTTTCTCAGGAATTTGGTGAATTGTTGAAGAAAAAATCCTAAAACAAAATTAAATACGACTGTCATTCAGACTAAAAGGTTTCTTTAGAAAGTTACTGATTAATATTACATTGTAATTTGACGACAGTAAGAAGGTGAATACATCAGTCAAAAATATTCTGTTGAAAATTAGGAATTAATTATTTTTGTAGAAAAAGATTGGAAGAGGCAGACAGTTTTCAAGAGACACTATTAAGTGTTGTACTAAGTCTACAAAAGAAGTTCAGTAAGAAAACAGAGTTGATTCAGCTGCACTGATAAAAATAAAGCCAGTAAACCAGATACATTAATGAGAGGCCATTATTTGGCATTAATTCACACTTCAGAGTTTGGCAAGAATGTTTTATACTCACTTCAGCATTGACATATATTTCATTACAACTTACCACTCACTTCCCGGATGCTAGTAATGCATTATCTTCTCACTGGGAAAGAAGTCCCTGAAGCCTTTCGAGACTTTTGTGTGAGATAGTCTCTTCAACATCCTTCAGATAAGCTTAGAAAGAGCTGATAAGAAGGGGAAAAAGAAATTAGCATAGCACAGCTCCTCAACTTTCAGAGTTGTGAGAACACCTGCGACTGAATCGCTGAAGTAACTTCTTAAGGGCAAAGGCAGTACTTACTGCCTATCTCTAAAGCTGATTTGTGCTGTCACTGCAAATGCATGTATCTAAGAGCACAAAGGTGTTGTCTTACTATTGTTCAAACACACTTGTTTTTTATGATTCAGCAATTGCTTTTACGTGGAAATACATCAGCAACTGAGTTACAACACGATTTATAACCTGCCAATTTTATTTTCACATTTATTTCACAGGAACTACGTAATTTTTATTTGTTAATCCTGTTTCTCCTTAAGCACCTTTTTTACTGCTTCAGTACTCTGTGAGAGGAACACTGCACTATAATGCAGCAGCTACAGCTGCAGCAGTTGAGAAACATGCAGTCAAGAATTGGATTACAGAACTAGGTATCTTTTACCCAGGCAGGTAAACTGATCAAGAACAGGTTCTGCTTAAACAAATTGCCACTCAAATGCCATTTGTACTCACATTGCCTAATAATTCAGTGCATGTCTGAATTTCAAACCAACCTCCAATTGCAAAAGCCCATACAGTTTATAGAGAATGTCTTCCAAAATTTTAAAGTTAAAAGCTATACAAAATATTGAAGTACTTTGGAGATATACAGCTCCTCTCAGTTTTACTACTTTCAAGAAAAAAAAAATAATAGTGCCTCTGAGTAACTTTCTGAGCAGCTCTAAGCATAACTGCTACTCCCCCAAAGAAGTATACACTGTGTCAGCATTTTTCTTCCTCCTACTCAACTCCCCCTTCCCCTTTTCTTGAAGCTACTCTAGTATCATTTTAGCTTTTAATTCTCAAACTGTGGCTTCTAACCTGCTACTTGCAAATCTCAGAACAGGTGCACATAAGAAATTAAGGCCTGGCATTACAGAGTTTTTTGGTAGTAATACTGCTACTGGGATGCACTATGCATTGGGTCTGCCACTATTCCCATAGCACTGCAAACTAATGGGGGAATTCATCCATGTTTAGTATATGGGAGGAAGATGCAGATCACTGCACAGAAGTCTAGCACAGCAGTGAGGATCAGCAGTATTTTAAGGAAGTATTATAAGCAAATGTTTTGTAATTCAAGCCACTAGCAGGCAGAGACCACAAACTATTTTTGGCTAACAGCATTTATTTATGACTTACAGCGTTATATAAATATCTTACCATAAGGTGTACTTTGTTTTCAGAATTACACCTGTAATTATTGTATCCTGCATTTCTAATTTATCTTAGGGAGGTGGACGTTTGTTCCAAGTCTGTTTTAGGTGTCAAACTGGAAGAACTAAAATTTTAACCCTGAAAGTAAGTGTGCACTTACTTCTGAAAGCATAGAGAAGCACCTTTTAAGTATCAGGTCTCATACCAGGAATTTGAGTTTAAAAAAAAACCCCAACAAAACCTTAAAAAGGGGAAATTCCACAAGTACCACTTTTTGTTTACAATGTTGCATCAAACACAAAGGTATAACTTAGAGCAAGTTTTAACATGCTTCATAACTTATCACACACTTTCTTGATGTCCTGTTAGTTTTGACAAGTAGATCAGATCAAATAAAAATAACATTCATCACATGTGAAATTAACAGAGGAAGGATACTAGCCTTGTCACAGCCTCCTTGATGTCTATCACATATATATTTCCATAGGATGAAGCCTGTGATACTGGTTACCCTTATATTAATTTTCTGCCTACCAAGTTAGAAATTAAGACTTTTCTAGGACTTAAAATGTATTTCAAGTGCACTTTTATTTGTGAAGCTTTACCTTTTCTTGAGGATGAGAGCACTACTATTTTATCCTATTCTCAGTTTTTACAGGATCACTAGCTCCACTAGCATTGTGGAGTCACGCACACTTCAGAAGGATTGCCACCCCCTTCCTGTTCTTTCCAATGCAGGGACATAGAGCCTTAAATGAAAGCTACCATTGCAGTCTTCACCTTCTACAACTTCTGAAGAATAAAGCTTGCTAAAGAGTCTTCCTGCTTCTGTTTTAGAATAAAACTTAGCTGAAGGTAGGATAAAAAAAATCTCTTTCAGAAAACCTTGCATACCCAGCTGGGTGCAATTCCTCTACTGTTTTGAGCTTAGAATAATCAGACCCTGCATTTCCATTACACCAAAAAGAGATCTGCAAACATTTATATGTTAAACATGGCCCTTATCTTTAGGTGGAGGTTTTTTGTCACCGTCAGATTTGTATCACCAACTCACTGCTTCCTTTGCACGGTCTTAACAAAAAGTAGCTATTCATTTATGCTTGCATTTCTTTTCTAAAAAAGTCCTAAAACTTGATCATATACCATTCTTTCCAGAAGTTGACCTTTACAAGATAAGGAAAGCTTTGGTACATTTTATCTAATAACACACCTGGGTTTTGTTTTATAAAGTTTTATTAGCCTAGAATACTCATTAACATAGCTTCAGACTGCATTCAGTAAAGCTTTTAACATCTTTTTCTGCAAGCTCTGAGTAGCTTTACTGTGCACACTAGAGAATGCACGGTCAGAGGCAGCACTTTGCAGTGTGGGAGAGCAGGAGGGAGGTTTGTGCAGCAACAGATGAAAGACTATGCTGCAGCCTCGTTCTTGCTCTCAACCTAAGTTCAGTTTCAGAAGTTATATGCTTGACCCATTTCCTTCCTTTACTGTCTTCTACTCAAGTCAGAGCTTGTATTTCTAACGAAGTAGTCATTAAAATGGGAAACTTACAGCAGTTGCTGGTATTTGAAGGAGTTAGTACAAAAGTTGCCCGTTTTCTTCTTGCCTGACAAAATCATTCTTTGCTCCTGTACACACACTGCATGGTATGACTGTATGGTATGGTATGATAATTTCAACTTGATTTCTACGAGAGACTAGTGTTCTCCATTTAAACAGACCTTATGGAAAGAAGGATTATTATACCTAGTTTAAATCTCCATTTCTGGCACCTCTTCCGTGTCAGAGGGCAAATCACCCAGGTCATCTGCCTCTGTGAAATAAGTACTCCCAAACTGCCAGGTAACATATATCTAACATAAAAGTCACATTCTGATTTAACTTTTATATTACTGTAAAGGTGCTACTGTAAACCAACCGATTTCATTAACCATGTTTTTATCTTGTTATTGTATAAACTTGTGTTATTTCGACATGCTGAGTTATTAATCTGACCCATGGTACTAACTGAACAAGTCAGCAGTGGACTGACTACACTGGTACTTACACCTAAGGAGCTGAAGGGGAATAACCTTTGTCAAAGAAAGGCTGCAACCATGGACAAGAGGGAGCACCCTCAGAGCCCACCTCAGCATGTGACTGATTTTAGGTAAGTTTGGCTTCACCCATCCTTAAAAACAAACAGAAAATCCCACAAGAAACCTAAGTCTTCAGAGGGAAAAAACAAATCACACACTTTTACAAGATTATACCACAGCTCAGGGAGAGACCAAAGTTCATATGGAGGTTTTATACAGACAGGCTGGACTGGTGCTGCAGCACTTAATGGCAGTGCTATATTCACCCCTATATCCACATGTTGGGGCTGGTCCTAAGGAAGACGAGGTTTGCGAAGGTGCAGAGCCCTGCTACACCAGCCCTGACAAAGGGCACATGCCTCAGCCCAGCAGCACAGAAACCAGCTTCTGGCTGCTGGCTGCAGTTTCATGGTGTGACTGGTCCGATGTTGGGCCAGGCGGAGTCTGGCAGCAGATCCAACCAGCCAGCCTCTGGGGAGCTCTCTGTGGTCAGCTCTCATGGCTGCTGGCAGGGCCGCATGGGCGCTACTACACCTTGACAGCTCCAACCAAGGGGTGCTCAAAGCGGTTGGAGCACCTCCCGTATGAAGAGAGGCTGAGAAAGTTGGGGCTGTTCAGCCTGGAGAAGAGAAGGCTGCGTGGAGACCTTATAGCAGCCTTCCAGTATCTGAAGGGGGCCTACAAGGATGCTGGGGAGGGACTCTTCATCAGGGACTCTAGTGGTAGGACAAGGGGTAATGGGTTTAAACTTAAACAGGGGAAGTTTAGGTTAGATATAAGGAAGAAGTTCTTCACAGTGAGGGTGGTGAGGCACTGGAATGGGTTGCCCAAGGAAGTTGTGAATGCACCATCCCTGGCAGTGTTCAAGGCCAGGCTGGACAGAGCCTTGGGTGACGTGGTTTAGTGTGTGGTGTCCCTGCTCATGGCAGGGGGGTTGGAACTAGATGATCTTAAGGCCCTTTCCCACCCCAACCATTCTATGATTCTAACCAGCCCCCTCCAAGCTCCCCGATGGCCCCGCTTCAGCCTCCTGGGGCTGTCAGCCCCTGCCACAGTGATACCACAACCTGGCCATTAGCTCTAACAAGCTGGGCCCAAGTCCCAGCCCCGCTTGGCCTGTCCACATCCCCAGAGGTGCTGCCTCACTCCTGACCTGGCTGTCCTGACAGACCTGCCACGGGGAGCTCCTGGTCCTGCAGCGCCCTGGAAAACTCTACTCACCACAACACATCCCAGCAAACCTGTGAGCTGGGTTTTACGCTCTTGTTTGGACTGACATAGCTGAGAGTGAGAGATGTTTCTTTTCCTAACCAAGGTTCACAGCAATGGCAGCCTCTGATCAGTGTTACACTAGGGTGGCACCACTCTCTGAGGATATTCATTTCTCCTGAGTTACAGTGTCAGTACCGGGAAAACAGGATTGCCGGTTCTCAGGCGTTGTACAGCCTCCCTTGTGCTAGTTCATGTTAAACACATTGCCTTCCTCCGTCTTGTCTGAAGTAGCTTGGAGACCAGAATGAAACCCCTAATGAAGTAGGTATTTTTTGTGTCAAAGCAATTACCATACTTTTTAAGGCTACATATATATTTTTCTTGCAGAAAGCAGTTAGGCCTTGGTGCAAAATGGTACACAGACCCATCTCATGACAGGATCAAAATCATAATGGGCTGATGGCACAGGAAGAAAAATAAACATAGAACACCCCACATGTCTCTCAATTTTGACAAGTCAGTCTTTTTGTGCATCAGTGCAAAAACTGATGAGGCAAGATGTTGAACATCCATTCAGCATCCAAAAGGAAGCAATGTAACCGCCTAAATACACCATTGGGAAGTATCAGCATCAGAAGTTCAGAAGGGGATAGGTAGAGAGTAAGTAAGTACTCTGGGGTACTTCAGAAGCCTGTGAATCTTGTGAAAGGCAGGAAAGAGTTTAGTTAGCACAGAAGCTGTCAGGATGTCAAAACCAGTTATAATAAGAGCAGGGAAAATCTGGTAAGTCTTGCAGGCTTAGCAAGTTCTGGTACCATGAGTCTCAGCCTTGCGGGCTGCTGAACTAACACGCACCCAGCTCCTTCCTTTCACTTTTCCTATTATTCTGCTTCCTCTAACAAACACCAGAGGATAAGATGGTGATGCTTGCTCTCTTGTAGTTGCTTCGGTGACTTTTGGCATATAGCTGTTGTGGAGAGGACCCAGCAGCATGAATGTTAGGTGGGCCTCTACTACATGTCCAGAGACACATTAACTTTTAATCAAAGGTTTATGACACGTATTAGAAAACTTTGTGGCAGCTGTATTAATAGTCTACATCCATTCACGTCAACCTGACACTTTTGTTTTTACAGAAATGTAGTGAAGAAAAGCCAAGCGGAAAACATAGTGCTGAGTACACCCACCTCTGAAGTGGTGGTTAGGATGGGCCAAGAGACAAATAATCGTTTTGATGGGTGGGAAGTGAGTGTCAGAACTGACCGATTTTTCCCTTTTCCTGCCTGAGAGAAGATATACAAAAACTTCAGCTACCCCTGAGAATAGTAAATGAGCAGGTGTTCACCAGATCCTTTCTGTTCTCTTTCCCCATTCACAAATTCCACCCGAGATCCAAAACTTTTCCTCAATGCTTCAGAAAGTGAACTTCCACTGAGGGTGGATTTGCCAGAAAGTCCTGAATTTTATCGGGCATGGTCTACACTTCAAAGCGTACATCTCCTGCAAGCAGTTCTTACAATTAACGTGCTTCCACTCAGGTTCTGTTATGCAGAACATTCGTTCTGATGAGGAAGTGATTTTTAAAGCCGTAAGCAGCTTGCATAAACACAAACATGCATAAGCACAAAGACAGACAGCACAGATGCAAGGTTATCTGCAGAGATCTGCCAGACACAGAGCGGAGCCACATTTACTCAGCATTTCCATGATATCAAGCAGCATGATCTTGAAAGCAGATAGCCTGTAACTGAATGAAAGTAGTCATGTTTGTTCTGTTGGATAGTCTTCAGTCATACTGAAAATAAGAATTGGTCATAAACTGACTATTTGGGTTACTCTTAAGACTTTATGGGGCTAAGACCTTAATTCTGAAATTCATGCAGAGGTAGCAGCAGGGTTCCACGTGTTTGCATTTGTCTTCTCAATGACAACTCTCTGCAAGAGCAGGGCTTTTTTTTCAAAGCTGCTTAAAAAAAAAAAAAAAAAAAAAAAAAAGAAAAAAAAAAAGAAAAAAACCCACAGAAAGACACTTCTTTTTTATAGAAAAAAATGACACATTTCTAGTCCCATGTTTGCTTAGAAGACAGCTTTAAAGAAAACTCCACAAACGACTAGCACCGCTACACCTACTACTACGAAGAGATTAAATAGTGACACTAGGTAAAAGTAGATAGCTGTTTTTCGGGGGTGGGTTTTTTGGTGGGGTGGGGGTGGGAGGAAAGTGGGAAAATAAATTTAAAACCCTGGGTTATTTGAAGATCTTCTGTTCAAATGTCAGAAATACGAGATACGAAACTCTTTCTCTTTTACAAAACAAATGAAACCCACATGAACATACACTTAGCGTGTAAAACAGCATTGAAAACATTTAAATTTTGGCACCCTTTCCAGTGATCTCTTGTACTACTGTATCAAGTAAACCTTCCTCACAACAAAGTTCAAAGCCTGATTCCCATTTGTGTTCATGTCCATCCTTAGAGGTCCCACCGGCAGAGCTATAGCAGTAAGAAATTTCAACTAAGGAAAGAAAAACCATTGTGGCAAAATCATTCTGTGACCAGTTCTTATGTTGAGAAGTCTGTGGCTTTAAAATTTAATTGAGAACAGTATGTATGTATGATTATGATAAGAAAATCCACACGTGGGGACATTTTGGTAACAGTTATCAAACATATAGTTTTTGTTATGATTTACAATGTTCTTGTCTGGTGGGTGCAAAAGATTCCTGAGATAACTATCACAGTTTTCTGAGACACGAAGAGGTTTCTGTTTTATCAAGCTTCTCTACTAGCTACATGATTAGTCTGCATATAATAATCCATTGCAGTGCAATAAGTGGTTTCCCTGGAGCTGTGAAGTAAATCTAATAGCATAAATTATTCCAGTTGTACTAGCTGGGCATGCAACATTCCTGTGGAATTACCTTTTTTCACCTCCCCTAAGACAGAATTCTGTGTTGATAAAAGTTAGGTGCATTCGAGTTTCAGGAGCTTAGGAACCAAAGTAAGTGGAGAACTTTTGGATTATGTTGGAATCCAAATGAAAACCAGGAGCAGAGTATTAGAAAAAACAAAATTAGATCTTTTCATAAGACCAGCAGTGGGTTTTCCACTGTGGCAACAAATCTGGAGAGCAGGATTTTACTCACTAAATCACCATATTCTCAGCACAGCAGACCGTAAATCTTCAGCTGGTACATTCCCTACTGGATTTCGTTTAAGTTGGAAAAAGAGAGAACAGACGTAGCAAAGGTTATTTTCATTTGTTTTAACGCAACTTTTGGCTCTTCTGGCCTGAGGAAAGTACTACCCAAGACAATTCAGATTCATAGGAAAGAGATGATGCCGATATATGTGTTTACTATAAACAGAGAAAAAAATCACTGAGAAAAGAAAATAAAAGCAGTATTTTCTTTCATATACACCTACTTAAGAAAGCAATGTACCACTGTAACTGAGCTCCAGCTTGAGCTACAAGTACTGCTTTATTTTTCACAAGAATTTTCAAGTTGAATCCGATAAACTGAAATGCTAGATTTGTCCCTTCTCTTTACTACCATTTCTGTCACTCTTGCCAGCTCTGCGGTCACCCACCTCATATTCCGTTAAAGAAGAAGTTCAAAATTGCAGACGCCAAAACGGCAATTCCCTCCTGCTGCCACTCCTCCTTCCCACAAAGAAATCTACTCTTCTGAGCAATACTGAAAGGAGGTAATATGCCAGAGCATAACTGAGCCACTTGTCAGGCTTCTGAGTCCTCCCACCCAACTTGGGTCACAGAAAACTATTCACAACCTTATAAACAACTTCGCTCTCCTGAAAAAAAGGTAATAAAAACAAAAGGAGTTTTCTTCAGGATTTTCCCAGTTTTAGCACCTTTAGCAGAATGAGAAAAATAAAAAAAAAAAAGAAAAAGGGGCGTATGTCATGTTGCAACACCTCAGGAGCCTCAAATGTCCCCTGAACCCTGCGCTCGCTAAGACATTTCACATCAACACAGCACCCTCAAGGCCAACACCCTGCGCTGGGCTCCCCCTCACCACGGCTACGGGAAAAGGCAAACGGAGGAAGGGAAGAAAGACAGACAGAAAGGGGAGAGGGGAAAAAAGGAGAAAGGGAAGGAAAAGGAAGCAAAGCAAAGAAAGGGATGACAGAGTAAAGAAATAAAAAGAAAGGTGAGAAGTAAAACACATAGGTAAAAAAAAAAAAAAAAAAAAAAAGAGCCGGAGAAAAAAAGGAAAAACGGAGAAGAGGGAAAGAAAGGGAAAAGAAAGGGAAGAGGTGGAGAGGGAGGAAATAGGGGAGAGAGAAGATGGGGGAATAAACAGAGAAAGAGGGAGAGTAAAGTAAGAGGGGAGAGGAAGAAAGAGGGGACGGAGAGAAAGAGCGGAAGAAAGTAACGAGGAGCAGAAAGAAGCAGAGAGGCTCGGCAGCTGCGCCTCCGCAGCCCTCCCGTGCAGC
>NW_009915105.1:0-37706 GCF_000696875.1 Nestor notabilis | reverse complement strand
TCCCTTCCAACTGAAACCATTCTGTGATTCTGATTCTGTGATTCTGTGATATATCCCATTTTCTTTCTAGCTAGTTTGGGTTGGAAGGATGGGCATAGCACTGGTTTTGGTAGCCCAATATACCTGCTTCACCACTGAACCTGTCTGACCCGGCATTCAGAGAAGTGTGAGTTGTTCACAGCCTCATCTCTAATCCAATCTCCACTCTGGATGAAGTTTACTTTTCCTCATCTGACACACTTGTTTCTTTGTGTATGGATGAACCTGTTCAATATCCATTTTCTTAGAAGTGGGAGGACTTCAAAAAAGCTGAATGACAGCTGGGCAGGGAAGAGATAATATTTCTTTACTGCTCTGAGGCTTTAGGAAAGAAAACAAACGATAACACATTACAGGATTAAGTTACCAAACTTAAATTATTATTTATAATTAACTTTTTCAGGTAAGATTTATCTGTGTACCAAAGAGCACTGATAAATCTGGCTTTCAAGTTCAACCAGCCTTTTGGTTAACTGATAATGTGAGAAGAAGAAATCTCTGCCAGGACTTCAGGCAGAGGGAGAAGAAGGGAAGTAGGAGAAGAAAGAAAAAGATGTCATGGGAGATTTGGGGAAACCTAAATGTTAATGGCAGGTGATAAGGATGGAATTGATGGAAAGCTGTAAATTCTGGATCTGGCAAAATAAACTAGGGGATAACCCAATGTGGGAGGAGACAGACTTGAGGAGATGCTTGGTGGAGGAGTGACTGCTGAGATGATAGGGTGGAAAGTGGGAGAGATATACTGACAGCTGGAGGAGGGAGAAGATTCTTGGGGAAGAAAATAGGAATAAAAGGAAGCACATGTAGAAAAGAAGGCAGAAGGGAAGTACGGCAACAAGCTGGATGCTGCAGCTGCAAAAGCCACACAGGAAGAAATCAACAGGACTCCAAGAAGAACAAAGGTAGAACAACAGCATTTACATAAGAGGATAGGTCAGAAAACATCCAGATTGATGGAAATTTCAGGAGTATTTTTGCTTCCTTGCTTTTCTTTCTCTCACTAATATTAGAGAAGAAAAAACTTCATAGAAAGCCAGGTGAAGAGTCTTATGCCATGGGATGCCTCTTGAGTTAGTTATAGCTCCTGTTATACTGACTCATCTCAGGGTCCTGTTAACCCTCTGGGACAGCTTTTATCTTAATTATAAAAGGCATTGTCAGACAGGCTGCTCACTGTTCCTATTTGCTGTGACTGTCTGGAAGGAGGTGCCTCGATCCACTGTTCAAAGAAAAACTTTAATATATTAATAGTTTTTAAAACTACTTTGAACAGCTCATCATTGTTATGATAAAAGGATCTAGCAAAGATCCGAAAGGACAGCCAGAGGAAGCAATAGCACTATCACTTCGCTCAGATGTTCATTTAGAGAACAAAGTTCTGAACCAAAGCCGGGAGAAATCGTTAGAAAGTCCCACAAATTTGAACATCTGTATTCACAGCTGTCATCTCTTATCCTGACCTGTGTCTGTGCTTTGTGTAAATATGTATTAATAAGCCCAAATTTGAAGTTATCTCTAGTATGAAATTCATTACCTGGTTTCAAGTATATGGTGAAGATTAACTTTGATTAGACTGTGTTTGCAAAGAGTTATTGCAAAAAACAAAGCCAATTAAGCTTGTTCTGGATTGGCAGTAGGGATCTGATGCATTGCTTGTGGAGGACTATTGCTGGGCTATTGCAGAAGGTAAAGAGATCAGAGGAAGAGGTTGGCACTGAAAGGATTTCTTAGAACTGGTCTTTCTTGCAAAGCATAAGTGTGAAAAGGTATTATCTTTGGCTCAGAGGTCTTATAATTCCTTATCACTCGAGACAGCTTAGTTACCAAGGCATTTAAAAGGTCTGTGCAACTTTCTATTTCTCTTTGTGGCTGATGAAAGATCAACTGACTCATAGGACTCTGGGCAGCCAGGGTTGCTAGAGGGTTGCTACAGCAACTTGATTTTTCTGTGAATAAGGAGCCAACTTAGCAGGCTCTTCTGCAGCTCTCTAGTTCCTGGTGGCGAGAGTAGTGAGAGCAGTTCTCCCTCCTTACAGGTATGTGATCCTGCTTCTGGGCTAAATGCAGCTTCTCAGCAGGCAGTTGAATGTCATATTCATTTCATGTGAGCTTACTATTGCAATCTATTGCTAGCAAAATGCTCTTAACATCCTAGAATTACTAAATGCAAAGACAGATGCCATTCAGTCTCCATTTCTTGACTGTTTATAAAGTTTGCTATTCACTAAAGTTTAGAAAGAGCAAATATACTGATAATCAAATTATTTCATTTGTATATTAATATTTTGATTATATTTAATATATTGATAATATTTAACTCTACATTGCAATTAAAAATTAATGTATTCATATTGTAAGCTGTAATAAGTATAATTATTCATTTGTGAATTATGCTTTTATACATAAAAGTCTATTATATAAAGGATTATATGTATTTATAAAAAATAATATGAAGAGAAATATCGAGCTTATGGCTGATCATAAAATGCATATTTTTATAAGTGTGTCATAAATTATCATCTGAAAATACTGTAATAATTACTAGTTATAGGAAAAGGTACATAAGTGCATTTCCATGTAGATTTAAAATTATAATTCATGTCCAATAAGGATGCTGTTGTAACATACCTAAAATTAATTTTGGTATGGAAGTCCTGAGATGCACTCAATAAATACAGCATAGTCATATTAACACTACTAACTTGTGCTGTTTCAGTGACCCGATTCTCTTTAACAACTGAAACAATAACTATGTTGTTAACTTAGTTATTTCTTTTTTTTTCTTTAACTTGCAAAAAGTGTCTTATTCATAAAAAAATGTGAACTCTGTAGTTGTCTGGTTTTGGGGATTTTTTTCTGTCCTCAAGTGAGACTTCAGAAGCATTTGTATAATTGACACAACCAGGAAAATTATCATAATTGCAGGTTTTCCTCAGTTAAACTATTATATTTTGGAAGTAATTTTTGTGTAACTGATAGTTATATGAATATTTCTGCATCATGGTTTCATTTCATGAAAGAATAATACCATCCCTTTGCATCAGAAAATTACATGATCTGAGAAGTTCAGGGTATCTATTAGCTACCTACTTCATTCACTGTTACTGCACAGAAATCACTGCTAGTACTTTTTCTACTGCTCTGTTCTTCATAGTTGTTAATGTTTCTTAATATGCAGTAATAGCACACATTTTCCCAATGCCTTCAGAACTTCAGCTGCTGCCAATATATCTCTTGTGTCAAGGGTGATTTTATTTTTCAGTTTTTGTTGGATTTCTGTGTGTGTGATCTATGTTTCATGCTTTCATTGTATTAATTTAATATATTCTCAAGAAAAATACAAAAAAAGGAAAAATTCCATTTTTGTCATGCACGCAAGAGCAGGACATTAGCACTTAGAATAAACAATAGTATAATGGTATGAGAAAATTTGTATAATTAAGTTTCTGTATCATAAAGTAGTTTAAATAAAGCTATCTCACTACATCCATAGGGAAAGGCTATAAAAGGTGAAAAACTCCATGGCAGTCAGTACATATTTTCTTGAAACTGTCTAAGAATTGCTTCCTCCCCAGACCAGTAGGCAAGACCCACATGGTCTGTACCTCTGCTGCCAGCTGGAGGGGAAAAACTGCTTTTCTGAGTGTTTCCAGCTTCATGCTGCCACTGCTCTAGTGTCTGAGATTCCCCCTCACGGGAGAAAGCTTAATCAGGAAGGGCTTTGGCCTGTATTAATTCTCCAGATGATTTTCTATGTCTCACTTTCTTTTACTAGAAAATACATATCTCACTGTCAGATGCATGGATCCCCTATACTGTCCCAACCACTGTTTCTGATTCTCAAAGTGGGGCTAGGCAACTGTGCCAGGACATGGGGTTGGTTAAAGCTTTCTTCTTGCGGTGGCCTGATGAAAAGCAGGGATATATTTTTTTTTCTGGCAGTAGGCTCATAGTTTGGCTTTAATACCTTTTGTTTGAGACTGAACCAAAGTCCTGGGGAAGATTTACATGTTTCTCAGACCAACGACATGCCTCCAGGTCTGGAACATGTGAACTGAAAGAAAAGGGTGTTGATTATTTGACAGGTTTTCAGTTCTTGAGAAGTCACCAAAAAGGTAACCTGGATCTTACCTCTTCATTAATTAGAAAAATCCCCTGTACATATGTTGTTCTTAATTATTGCACAGACAAAATTAACGTGTAGCTGGTAGGCAAAGGCTAGCGTAAGGACTATGCAATCATTCATTTAAGTCACTGCCATTGGGATGATTCATTATGGTGACTATTTCTCAAGTAGGTATTGCACTAGTGAAGGAGTTCTGAACTACTTCATTATTCTGTGACTTCTGAGCCAAGGAGAGGAGTTTTGCAAGAAGTGAAATGTATCCAGGTAGGGACAAGATTTATTAAATTTCTCTTGACTTTCAAAAGATGTCTGCTTTTAAAATTGTTCTCGCTTACCATTGGAGCCTCCTCTCTATGCCCTCCTTAGTTTTCAGTGAGAAACATCTCCATCAGTAATAGACTGAGCCAGCCCTTTGGGTAACAGATTTTTATGGCTCTTTGCTGCTTCAGACTTACCCAGAAGCTTAAGTTATTATATTACCTCTTCTGTATTGGTTTCAGTTTTCGAAGTTCCTTCCTATGTTCTGAGTGACTCTCATATGAACTCATAGGGGAGGAAGAATCAAGGTCCATTCTATCCTTGCCTCTTTTGTGCTTTCTTCACCTAATGCCCCTCTAAAATAACTTGAAAATACATTTTAAAAGTGAATTTGAGGTCTGAGAAAGGAAGCAATTTATGCATGCCACAGTCAGTAAAGAAAAGCTTGGAATCAGTATTTCCAGGAAAAGGAACTGAAACAGCTACTGGGTCTTTCATGACCCATTTTTCCCTTAAAGAACCTGGTTACAGTTTGAGAAAGAAGCTCATCACTGGCAGGAGCCAAATATATCACACTGTTTCCACTGTAGTGCTGCCAAGTTGGCTTGGGCTAATAGCATTTTAGGATGTTTTCCGTATCATCAGAAGACACTGAGGATCACAAGGGACAGCACCTTAGGTCCTAACAGTTCACAGAGCTGGGAATACTACAGCTTGGAGTCTTTAGTGGATAAGGAAGGAGCTACACAGCAGTTTGGAATGAGTCTTCCAAGCTCTTTGGATGAGAAATCAGGTATTAATGCATGTCTAGGAGATGTTTTTTGGGGGGGGTTGAAGACTGCTTGGTGTGAGTGTTTGGAGTATGAATCAAGACATACGTTGGAAAGCCTTCAAGACCACCACATCTGCAGTAAAAGTCTGTGATGGGAGGTGGGCAAAAAAATGCTACACCGTGTCTGCAATATTTGGCCATACTTTCCATTAATGTCAGGTGGTTTGAAGTTTTCCCATTGCATTTTCTCCTTGCTTCACAACTTGTTTGAGCTTAAGAGAACTTTGTATAGCTGTCCTGGCATTGATGGTACTGTGCACCAGTGAGGAGAGGAACTGGAAGACCTTTTTAGGAAGTTCAAGTGGAATTGTTCTAACATTAACCTTCGGAAAGTTTGATGTCTAATTTAAGTGAGTTGTTTAGATCCTCTGCAGTTAAAGAAGAGACATCAGTACCTCCAAAGGATATGGCACATCCTTGCCTAACATAAGCATTTAAGGTACATGGGATGAGTCCATGCATGTGCACATACCTCTCCATTGAGATGAGGGAAAATCAATTAATCTTCCTTAGTCCAGATGCCTACCTTTACTTGGATAAGTTATTTTCAACAAATACTTGTAATTAACTTTAAACAAGAAAAGAATTATTGCTATGAAACTGTGTCTTCCTTTTCTTTTAGTGCCTTGGAGATAAGACACTAAAAGAAAAACTGAAACAACTGAAGTATCTTGTTATTTCCTCCTTTAAAGGTGAGGTAAGTACTCCTGCCATTTAACTTTGATCTATTATGTGGCTTTTGGAAAATGGGGTGGTTCAAAATAGCAGTTACAATAAGAGTACCTGAGACAAAGACAGTGAACATACAATTCAGGAAAAAAAATGTCAGTTCTATACTATTATTTTTAAAATTTATGTGTTATATCTTCAAGTTCTTTATAGGCAGCACTTGAAGACAGGCCGTGTTCACTCTCGGGTAGGCTCTAATGCAATAGAAGTGAAGTAATTGTTGAGGCTGGTCTGGGTGGATGGCTTATGTTCTGCTTCCTCTGTATTATGTAATATGATGCACAGGAGGTTGTCATTTCTATAGGAAATCGAAGTACCTTACACAAATACAAAATTTCATTCCCTATAAAAGAATACCTCCTAGTATCTCTACTACATGTGGAGGGGTAGAAGTATCATCCAGCTGGTGGCATATTGCATATTTTCTTCGCTAGATGATTCATCTTTGTCATTCTTCTCCAATGCCCATGAGTGAATGTGAGTCAGAAAGAGCTTATATGGGGACAGGAGCCACATGTTCCTGTTTTTTGTGGGGCTCTTGAATGCTTTAAATCTTGCACTACTCAGTAAGATACAACCCCTTTTGTGGGACCTAATAACTGGAGAAGCCATATGACCACTGAGTGATAGCAACAGGACTTTGTATAGGGAGTGTAGAAGCCACATAAGATGGTGCTAGTAGAATAAGCCAGATAAATCCTTTATTTCAAAATAGGAAGAGTACCCAAAAGATTATAGAGAATCATGTTTTGAGTGCTGAGAACATTAACCTCAACTTCTGCCCTAGGGCTTAGCATTTACTTAACAACCAAAGATTGTTTTTTTTAAGGTTACTGTCCTCTGAAAAATTCAGAGTGTACAAAAGTACAGACAGGAGTTTCCTGGAGTTTTCTAATTCACTTGTTAACCTCAGCTAACATCTGCTGGCATCTCCATGTCTGACAAGAGATCAGTGTCAAAATTAGTTTTTTCATGTTTCATAATAGGCAGGTAAAGAATAACTCTGCGAATGCCATGACTGTAGAAACATGGGAATATAAAATCATGCTACAAAAGCTTAACTTTCAAGTAGGGCAATATCAAAACCGGAATATTAAACTATTAGTCAAAATGTATAGTGAATACTAAACATATAAACTATTCAGTGCTATACCCTGAAAGTCTGGACCTAGAAATCTTTTTAGGAATATTTTCTCTCTTATAATTAAATAAGCCAAATATCAACCACATCCTCTTGCTGCTGTCAGAAGAATCTTTTAAAACAATCTTATTAATTTAATTCACAGGCAATGAGGAGGTATTTAAAAGTTATTTGTGAGAAAGCTTGCCAAACTGGTTATTGTTGATTATTAGTAGACCCTGTGCTTGGGAGATACTTTGGCCTACACAAATGTCAGTGAAAAAAATAACATTTTTAGATACATTAAGACAACAAAGCTTCTGGGATGATCTTCATTGAACTTGCAGTAAAACAGGAAGAGCTTTAGCGCTTTCTGAGGAAATGTAATGCAACCTGTGAAAAAAAAAATCCCTTCAAAAAATATTCTGACATTTCCTGATTTTTATTACTTGAAATTACACTCTAACAATGATTGAGCTGCAAAGGTGTTTAGTTTGTGTTTTGACAGAGAGTGACAGCAGTAGTAAGGCTTTATTTATACAGCAGATCATGCTATATAGCAAAGAATATTTGTAAACATTCTGTATCTTAGAGAAGCTGTCAGGAACTGGTTAGTCATAACTTGCAAATACGAGCAATTTTAAATCAAATGGCTATTAGAGAAGAAGTGACTGGGAACCAAATAAGTTACCCTTTTGTCTCCTTGACCTTTGACTCACTTGGATCAAAATTTGACAAAGATTGCAGCTGCTAAGTATATTACCACGAGATGTAGGTAGTGGCTTTTAGTCAGACTGTAAAAATAACACACTCCCCCCACCCCCAACACCAATACAACTTAACTTCTTCTGGCAGAAAGATAAAGAAGGAAATGACATCTCTTGGAATATATAAACACTCCCTCGGAGTATAGAGGCTATGTGCTTGGTGTGGAGATTTAGCTGTTTGTCTACTCGTAACTTGATGCAAGTCATGTGTTAAATACTTATATGCTCAGCTGAAAAGTCAGTTGCCCTTCTTCAAGGTGAGTCATATAATACAATGTTTAAATTAGAGAGTTTTCCTCAGAAATACTTTTTAAATCAGTTGGTGGAAAACTCTTGAAAATATGTGTTTGTAATTACCAAAAAAAAAAAGAAAAGTGCAGGATTTTGTAAAGCTGTTTGCAAGGAACAGTGAAATCTTACATGTATTAGTGAAATGCTTCATTGCTGTCAGCAGTGGTATTTTATATTCAGTATTGCTGGCTTTCCCACCTGCATTCTGGTTTTTGCTATTTAATATTCTTGAACCTACAATTCTGGAGTCATGTGAATTTGTAAGAAATACATCCTTTTAAAATGATATTTGTAACATTTACTATTGCAGATAAAAGGTCAAAACTTTGATTTCAACATAGGTCAAGTTTGGTTTGGTTTTGGTGATTTTTATGCTTTTAAAAGCAGAAATAACATCTCCCCTGCAAATTTGTGTCTCAGTAATTTCAGGATTTTTAATCCCACCATTTGACCTTAGAGAAACTGGAATTATGTTTAAATAAACACCGTGGTTTTGGGTTGAAACTCTTAATAGGAATTTTTAAATCCTATTTTATTTATCACTAAACACACTACTTCTTCCCCATATAGTTTGTCTCTTTTGGGACAATAAATCTGATTCTCTGTAAGACTGAAGTAAAGCCATGTCAAGCAGTGTTTAAAAATTACTATTAGAGATGGAGAAATCATTAAGAAAATAAAGATAATGGTATTTTATTTTTATAAATGCTTGTTTTAAACTGACATGTACAGAAGTGTAAGTTATGTAGGAAAGAAAAAGTTTAATACGTTTTGCATTTTTCCTCCTATTCAGTTGTTTATAAATTGTCTTTTCAGAGATTTGAATGAACCATTTCTATTGTCAATATTCTCTTAGGGACATTTAAACTGATATTAAAAGTACATACCAAACCCTTTAGAATGGGCTGAATATTCATATTAATCCTGTAGTCATATCTAAGTTTAAATGATACTATAGTCTCATAGACAATATCTAATTTTAGTATGGAATGTTCTGTTCTGCTTAAGGTAAATAATGTTCACTTGAATTCCCAGACACCACTGCATTCGTATTGGAAATTTCTACTTTCATCTTCATATTTTACTGTCAGTTGTAATAGATGAGAATAGCTTGTTGACTTCTATGTGAAATTGAGTGTTATGTTGTGAGTGCTGTCCACTGAAGTTGTGTAATGGATAACTTGAATTGCATAAATTGAGATATGTCTAGACTGCTATTGCATTGTGTTTGGTGGGAGAAAGGTGAATATTTTACAGTTTACAAAAGGTTGGACTAGACACAATTATTATCAGCCAGTTGCTTTCTAGCTGTTTATTGCTGTTGCTCATGAGAGATATCTAGTCTGCCTAACACAAAAGAAATCCACTGGAACTGCTTGTAGAAACTTAGATGGAGATGTATTTTGGTGGAAGGTGTATTTCTGTTGAATTTGAAAAGCTTCAGTTTTTAAGCCAAGGGGGGGAAAAATTAAATTAAAAGTCCTCTTTAAACATTATGGAAGACATAATTTCCATTTTTAATTTTCAAATGTGTATTTCCACACTTACAAAAAAAAAAATCTGCTAGAATAGATAACATTGCGGAAAAAATCAACTTGAAATATGTAATTTTCAGAATTCAACTCCATTGAGAACTTCTGCTTCTCCTTAGATTTCTTACAATGTGTAACAGCAGTCAGATTTTTAAATCTCCACACCACTTATCCAGTGAGAACTCAAAAGTGTTTCAGGTCTAACGAATTTCTCACTTGAATTTGCTTTGAAGTCTGCCACTGGCTACACTACACATCCATCCACTATATCAAAGAAGCTTTAGTAAATTGGTGTTCTATTGCTGTTCTACATAAAAGCACATGGTAACAGCTGGTAGAAAGCAAAGTAACTCAGTGAACCTGTGATTCCATTAAGGTGTGCCTCCAGGTGGATGGGCTGGTTGACTTTTATAGGAAGGGTATTTTTCTGAGCTTGCAAGTAAGTAGTCTTTTGGTCATTTTGCTTGCAAGTATCCAAGGAGAAATGATTAAAATACCAAACTAGCTCAAATGTACAGAAATAGTCATTGTTAATGGCCAGGGAGCCATAAACTGCTGCTAGTGCAAGAGCAGGCAACAGGTGGGTTTCCGATGCAGGCAAGAGGAGCAGTCTGGGCTCAGGTTCAGACATGATGTGACTTTGTTAGGACATGGGAGGACACATTATCAGCCTGCTGACCAAGGCAATTGGGATTAATGAAACTAGGTGATGGTAAGAATGCAGGTCTAAAAGGAAAATCCAGTCATGTTTTTTTCATGAAGTTGCTGAAACAAAGTTTTATCCCTTCAGTATTAGATAGCGGAGTGACAGATTTGGAAAGACAGGCTTCTCGTATGTGCTTCTCATTAGAGGCTGCCATTCCTAACAAGGTGCTGATGGACCTTGAGGACTTCCTTATTGCATCAATGCAGAAACACCCTGGGTAGTTCACACTGGTGGTGTAAACTCCTGGGTTTTTCTGAAGTTGGAGCCATGGGCATTGCAGGATTTGATAAAAGCACAGAGAGATTTTAGAGAAGGTGCTTATCTTAGGAAAAGTGTCAGCAGAATAATAATGTCAGTGCCCCAGTGCAACAGAGCCAAAAAAGGTGTACTAAGTCTAGTAAAAGAACTTATCTGCCTTTTAGAGAGAATTGGACTAAAAAAGAGATAATGTTACAGAACAAGTGGCTAGCGTGCCAAAATTACATGCAACTTTATTATTTTTTTCTTTTTGGCACTGGCTGGCACTGGCTGATTTTGACATGTTATCTTCCTACCTGCTTCACCTCATGCACTTTGTACTTTGAGCTTTGGAATGTGACTTTTGTTCACTCTCTCCTTACATTAGCAGCTCTCAGGAAGACCAGTGGGTCTATTGGGACCAAGAAGTGAGAAAAACATCATCAAGCCTCACGGCAAAGATATCTGTACATTGTCTGCCTGTAACCTGACAAAAGAAAGGAATGGGCTGTAACAGAAACTGTGGGCTCCTCACTGGGGCCATCTTTGGTGCTGTGTTGGCTATCTTTGGAGGAATTCTGATACCAGTTGGAGATAACCTCATAGGCAAAGCAATAAAAAAGGTAATTTTTTTTCTTTTTCCAGCCTATATGGGTTATGGTTATTGAAAGGTCATTAATTTTAAAACTTAAAAATAATGCTTTTTTCTCTATTTTCTTTATTAAACCTGAAAATGTAATGTGCAATCTGAACTTCCCTGAGAATAGATGCTGCAATAATGCTTTTAAAATATATTAATTATGTTGCCATGTTTACTTGCTTGTTCTATTTCATTCGTCACA
The DNA here is from genome assembly GCF_000696875.1 of Nestor notabilis. Lineage (NCBI taxonomy): Eukaryota > Metazoa > Chordata > Aves > Psittaciformes > Psittacidae > Nestor > Nestor notabilis. Next base: position 26,224 of record NW_009915105.1, on the reverse strand, counting down.
TGAAAAGTTAAAATATAGTTTTCAAGAAGTGTTTTTAATAATGTAATTTTGAATCAACCAATTTTTATATTTATTTCAATTATGAATGTTTTAGTTTCTTTATTTTTCTTTCATGATGATGCACTTATTTATTTTTCTGCTTTTCTGTCTTATTTTGGTACTTACTACATAAAATTATATTTATATACCACACAAACTTCTGATGTAGAATCTAATCCTATGCTTACATACATTCAGCTCACATTCTGTGATGAGATGATCCAAGTCAATGTGCAGCACAGAACTGCAGGATTGGATCATATAAGTCTCCTTGATTCAAGGAGTGTGAAGAATAGATGATGTAGAGTGTGGTAACCTGGGCTTTTTTTTTCTTGTCTTTTAGATGATTTTATGTCTTTAAAATCTATTTTTGTCTTTAAAGTAAAATGAAAACTTAATTTGCTAAATCTCTGGTGGGAAGGGTGAATAACTGAGGGTCTAAATCATGGAGAAATGTAGAATGAAAGGCCATGGAAGCCCAGGGGTGTCCACCATGGAGACACAGAGTCATGGAGTCTCTCAGGGGTCACTGCAGCCAAGGTGGGCTCTCCTATACTTAAAAGTCTAGAAACTTTAAGGTCTTTTGTTGATGGTTAGTCCTCCTAATGTTTTGCTGTGACACTGAACACTGCGGAGATGTTGCACATACTTACTCTAAGACCCTTGTGGAAGACTTCCATTAACAGCTATTGGAGTCAGTTGAGGAGGTGGATACATGAATTGTCAGATGTTAAACTATCTGTCAAGGCCCTGCTTAGATTCTAGTATCACTTTCAAAAAAAAAAAGTTAAAAAACCCCAAAATGATTCTATATAACATTTCAAATTTGTCAGCAAATCCAGTGAAAAGCCTAACTGTAGAGGAATTATCAAATTCTTATTGTATTTTTCATGGAATTTTCAAATTTATAAGGAATATCTATAGAGAACAATAAAGTGTGCCTCACTAGACAGTGTCTCGCCCACCTTGCAACATTTTGCAAAAAAAGTCATACTTTCTGTATTTGCAAATTTTTTTAATTGATTGACATATTGAGGAAATGACAAGTTTTCTAGAAAGCACATAATTTAAAAATGTGTATCTCCTTACATTAAATATTTACTTAGAGTTTATCCAGAGTGTTGTCTTATGCCATTAAATATTTCCAAAGCAAATTATACATACTAGCAAAGTTACAGGTTCATCTGTTTACTTATAATAATGAACCAGTTATACAGCATGGTTTGCAAGTGTCTACATATTAAATTGTACCCACATAAGTTCTTAGTGGTAAAGTATTATATGCAGTAATTTTTTCCTCAACCCCTTTATAATTTTCTGCTTTGTGATCGTGTTTCAGGTGCTTGTACTTATTTCATAGGATCATAGCATCATAGAATAGTTAGGGTTGGAAAGGACCTTAAGATCATCCAGTTCCAGCCCCCCTGCCATGGGCAGGGACACCTCTCATTAAACCATGTCACCCAAGAATTTCAAGGCAGCTTGCTTGATGTATATAAAAGGGGAAAATTTATACCAATATTTGTATAAAACATGAAAGACTAAATTTCTAGAGGCTTTACCTATTTAAATGAATGGATATTTTTTTTTCCTAAGCACAAGTCATATTTGATTATTTTCTTTCTATTTAGCATGTTATTTAGTGAGACCATGAGACTCTTTAGACAATTCCTTTTCAGAAAAGATAGATATGCCAAAGTACAGCAGCTGAAATATGTTATTAGTTCAGCAGACACTCAAGAGGGACTTGAATCTAACTAATTCTGATTTATTTGTGTTGATGAAAGGGCTAGTAAGAAAAACAAATATTTGTCACTCACTGCAGTTATATAAATGTAGAACTGACTGCAAAAGAAACAGGTCAGCTGAGCGGAGCATGCTGAAAATACTTTTTTTTCTGAAATATTTTACTTTTGAAAACGTTATTTTTTGAACATATTTTTGTTAGAAATAGATCAGTTTCAATGATAATTTTATTTGGAATTTCTTAAGAATAGAGGCTCTGGGGCAGGAAAAAAATAACGAGCAAGATGTTCTCTCAGATATGGCCTGTAAGCATTTTTATTTCTAATTATTTGGACTCATATGAGGCAAAGGCTGAACTTTGGTCCTTACCCACTGGGTGAAAATGAACGTCAAAATGCAAGATATTTAATGAAAGGGAGAAACTGTTTCAGACATCACCATTATAAGCAAAATCTGTTTTGAAATCTGCCCAGTCCAAAGCTTGCTAAAAGCCCCCTTGTTGTTCCTCTGCCTATACTGTTTCAGTGCAAATCCCAGTTCTTTGCACAAGTTGGCAGCAATGTAGCAAGACCCAATCTATATTTCTAGGCGAAATGAATGTTTCTGTAAAACATTATTGCTGGATTAGAGAAACAAATGTTGAATTTTTTTTCCCTCCTGAATAGTTTTAAGACACTTCATATTATAATTAGTCAAATTGTCATGTATTAGCTTGTTTTAACTTGTAATCAAGATTTGTTCAAATCACATTACAATCGTCTCACCAGCTGAACTTAGCATCTGCCAATAAATAGGCACAACTTTAATTTCAAAAATCAATACAATCAATGGTTCTCACCCTTCTTGTTCTGCTAGCAACAGGAAGCCTGAGCATGTTCCCCTTAAGCACACATCTTTGCAGCTTACCAGACTCTACCACCCTCATTTCTTTATTGCAGTCATTAGGAAATTAGGCTGAGTAAACACTGCAGGACATATTTTCCCGGAACGCTGTATACTGTTGTTGCAGCAAAGAGAAAACAACTGCAAGTTCATAGACAATCTCAGGTCCCCTTACAAATTTGACAGACTCACAGGCTATAGGCTGTTATTTCCTAGAAGGCAGGTACTGTTCACTACCCATAAACAGTCCACGGCTGGACAAGCCAAACTAAGTCCACGTAGCATGGAACACTAAGATGTTATCTCTTTATGTGTTCCAGTTTAACAGATGTGTGCTTCGACACCAAAAACATTGCTTTTCTAACCCCAAACTGCTCTACCTGTCTTTTCTTTAGATAAACTGTTTCCAATCCTGCCTCCTGGGGGGGGCAGAGTTTTAAAGAATGTTGGTGTTCTATGTGTTTTCTGAACATTTCAGAGGCTCTCTAAAGAAACGGTCACTTGAAGAGCACACTCAAAATGACACCACCACCACCAGCATCTTGGCAGAGATCCACTGAATGAGATTAGTGCTAAGCTATTTCAGCACTGATACTATGTAGGGACCGGAGGGAAAGGCTTCCCCCTTAAGAGGTGCTTCTGATTTCAGTACCAAAGGGCTTTGTTTCCTGGACTGAATCTATCCAGAGGGTAGAGGTGCCTTTACATGGAGGTTTTAGAAGCTTAGAAAACAATACTAGGTACAGTCAGGAGCAAAACACGACATTTTCCATGTTCTTAGCAAAAAAACATTTTTTCAGGCTATGAGAATGTTTCTCTTTAACCAACTCCACACATTCCGGTTGCACATTATCATGTCTGTTATCCTTATTATTAGACATTATCATGTCTAACAATAAAAAAAATCAAAAGGAAAGGGGAATTCAAACAACAAATCAAATATCTCGATCTGATATTGTGGAAAGGACATATTTTGATATGGCTCAATTACTGCCTTTTTGCCTTTCCCTCCATTAAAACAATGCTATTTATTTAGGCAAAATTCCCATCATTTCAGTTACAATAAAACTTTTTTTTCAGTTGATCGGGATATTGTTGTTTTTTTTCCCCCCCAGCTACTTGTAACCACTCAAACCCATTGGTAGGTGGTTCATTTGCTAGAAAAATCTTTATCTCCACTTCTCTAGGAGCTTTTGCTTTCTACCTGAGCCCATGAGCTCAGGAGGTTAACAGAAGCTGCAAAATGTTACTTAATGTACTGAATTGCTGATGAATTGATAATATAGAATGGTGCATGATTTGTCACAATACCTCAGTGCTACACTCTTCCTGTAGAGTTCTCAAGGTTTGTCTGGTTTATTTTAAGAAATAAGGCTATCAGTTTTAGCTATCATTATGTTTATCCATCTGTCTGTCAGTGTATGTTATTTAAGATTGTCCAGATTGTATCTCCTCAGCTACTGGATGTATTGGAAACACTTCTAATCTAAAAGTGTGCTTATGACATTCATATGCAACTTCTTTATCTAAACTAATGAAACTAAAGCTACTGCTGGCTCTCAGCAGAACATAAGTGATCTATGTGATCACACGTATTCCAGCATTACCAATGATAAACTTGACTGGATTCTGTAGGTTTTTGTTGTAAAAGACTGAAAAATGACTAAAAGTTTTGGTCCAGCAAATCCTGACTAGAAAGGCTAAAACTAAGCTAATAATCATCACTTAAAAAGTAATAAATGGCTGTTCACACTTTCAGCTGCAAAATTTTATTTGCTTTGCTGGAACTTAATTAATTCAAGTTTACAGAGTTGTATTGGTTGTTTCTTCAGCTTACATAGACAGCCCAACACATACAACACAGAAATAAACTAATAACAATTTTATTACCTCCTAAAGTACTCATGGCATTTCTCTGTTCCCAGAAAATGGCATTTTTTGTCCATCTGGGCAGATCTTTCCTTGAGACAACAACTTTGTCCTACATTTTGTATTTCTTCATCAGGAATCACAATGGCTGAATTTAGCATAAAGTGGCAAAATACAGCAGGCTTCAATTGCTGACTGCTTGGCATTTCTTGAATTTATATATTGCCAGTTGAACCAGCACAAGTAGGGGGAAAAGTGTGTCAGAAACAAAAGGGGTTAAAGTTCCTATTGATTTCACTCTGTGTTGCGAAGTTAGATCATGAAATGGACTTGGCTGTGTAGCAATTAGATATTGTATATCTGCTGTTGCTAACAATAGTTAACTATTGCATAAGGTATTAGAGCTGATGTAGGTTGACTAGAGAGTTGAGAAGTATTTTGTATTATCAACTGCAGATTAGTAGTTTCCCAAATTACTCCACCTTTCATAATATCATAAAGCACGGCAGTGTTATGAGGGGAGTGTACAAGTGACCAGCCACTGAAAGGGGTAATATCTAGGGCTGACCTCACCCAAGGGCTTGCTGGTGTGGTGAATATTAGTTTTATCAAATCAGGACATGGAAAATGACAGAGTTCTACATTTTCTTCTACTTTAAGTCACCATTTGCACTCTTGAACCATATAGCAGAGAAACACACGTCTCCTTTGTGAGAGAAATGTTACTAACAGTAATGGCTGGATGCCACTGAAAACAAGGGTCTTGCTCTATTGTCCTGCTGTTTCCCTTGTTTTAACTTGTGTTCTCATCAGATTTTTCCCCTACACAGACCACTGAGCCAAGATGCTCACTGGTAGAAAGGTAATCCAGAAAAAAACAAAGGGAAAAAAAAAAGTAAAAAAGAAAAAAAAAAAGAGTAAATTAGTTTTTCTCCAGTCCAGCAGGCAGAAACAGCTCCCTGAGCAATGAGAGCTGGCACAAGGGAAAGGGGAGACACATGGATCAGGTACTGGGGGCTGCAGTAGCCAGCATGCCCCTTTGACTGCAGCACTATCAAGTTGGATCAGCTGTCGCCTTGAAGCATCCCCCAGGAGTGTCCATGGTGGCAATAGCACAGAGTAAATGTTGAGCTGCAAATCCACACAGTAACTCTTTGTGACCTGACTGCCCCATGTACTCAGGTCCCAGGGACCTCTTCGTACAAAGCCCAAAGTAATTTTTCTCTGTTGGCATTTCCTAAGGGTATAATATGGAAATAGTTGTTATTCTTGCATGAAAAATAAAGGAGAACCACCCCACCTCTTTATTTTAGATTGATAAGAAAGTACATAGTATAGTGAAGTGCAGCAAGGAGCAGAACAGAAAATACATGAAAAGGCATGTCACCATAGCCTGCAGTCTCAGTTTACATGGAAAGATGTCCTGGTTGTACTAAAGAGCCAGTATAAAGTCCTGCACACTCTTGGCTTTCCCTGCAACAGCAGTGTGAAGATTACAGTCAAAGATCCACCCTTTGAAAAAAAGTACCGTAATTTACATGTGAGGAAACATGTTCCTTATATTCTTCCAAGTCAACACAAGGTTGTAGGATGTCATCATTGCAGCATAAACATTTTTCAAAGCGCCCAGAATGCCTAGATCTGGAGGCAGGTTGGGGAGTATTTCTGTGTCTATCCAGGATTGGAAGAGAGGTCGTATGGCTCAGGCACTCCGAGCAAACTCTGCAGTGGAAGAGGAGTTAACATAAAATTCTGTGCTATTATTATCCTTAGCAAAGGTTTAAAAGGGTAAGGAGGAATGAAAGGAGGGGGAAACTTCTTTTAAGAAGCAAGTAACACTACTTTAAAATCTATTGTCACAAGGTTGACACTTCTCTATTCACCTCTGTACCTGTGCGTTGTTGACCTCTAGAGAGTTTAGTTTGTCCTCCTGATCATATAGCCGCCAGGAATCCTTAACCATTTCCCTACTCCAGTTACACAGAAGCAGGATGTCAAATCCTGTCATCTCTTCCCATCCCACGATCCTGCTGAGTACAGATCACAGGCAGACACTGAGCAGATCGAGTTCAACCTTTCTTTATATCAGCCTGCTTCTCCTAGATCCTTTGAGCAGTTCTCTGTGGAAACTGAAAAGGTGATTTAAAAATCATGTAAACTTTTCTCTCTTCATAAGGAGGTCTGCCCCATGCTGGATCACAGCTGTAATAGTCTCTGACCTCCTGAGGTTTGCAAAACAAGGCTGAAGAGAACTTCAGCTGTCTGGTCTGAGCACAAGACCTCAAGTTGATAACATGTTTCTGCTGCAAGATTTCCTTCCCCTCTCATACAATTGTGCATTAATTATAGCATTATATTCAGACAGCAAGCCCAGTGCTTTACACCATGAGCAAAGCATTTGCAACTGTACCATACAAACAGGCTTTCCACAGACAAAGCCCTAACTATGTGGTGAGTTCTCCAAGACGTGGTGTTTGTTTCTAACTGCAGTGGTTCTTAATTGGTAGGCTCCTGTTTTTTTGATGGTGCCTGGTAAGCAAACTCTAGAGGCAGAAACTTAAGCTAGAAAGAATATCTCCCAGCTTGTAATATAAAATGTCTTTTCTTGCTCTCTGGAGGGATTCCAGACTTTTAATTCCTGGGACTCTATGAGCTGTGCGAATTAACTAATCAATATTACACCACTCTAATAAAAAATCATTTCATGTTACAAACAGGCAGCCTAGATTTTTCTTCTTACTGAAAAAACTCTGAATTTTTACCATTAAGGAGAAACATTATGTTAACCCAGGGCTTTGGAAAAATCATATAGAAAGAGACCTGATGTACACTAGGCAAAGCAGGCATTCCCCTGACAATACAGGAAACATACCTACAAACTCTCCTCAATAATCCTAAGAACTGAATAGACATTTAAAATATTATAGCCGAGTGTCACAGACATAAAGCTGCTGGTTACTCTATAGTGGTTCCCGATGCCCTGTCTTGTCCTTATAGCTATATTTTGCCCTCATTCTCTAGAACTGTGAAACTTTTCTAACAAAACATTATCAAAACTAGAAAGATTTCTTAGAAAGTCTCAGCTTTAGTGACAAGAGTTTTCTGACAAAAACCAGTCCTGCAAAAACACTATTTGCTTTCTCCGGGTGCAAAATTACTTATTGACTGAGTAATGCTTAGAGACAACTCTCGTTTCTTCCCTTGGACTATTTCCAAATGTATGAAAAGTAGTTCATGGGTTCTGAAAACTGCTGCGTATCATTCAGTCATTCTATTTTTATATTCTATTTAATAATTTTCTTCTTACAGATCATCACTGGATTTGGCAAGTATTTAGGAACCAGGGCAATGCCCAACCACAGCAGTAGTGAAGTTTTTCTATGGGCTACAGTAGAAATCATATCAGCTTTGTTGTTACCTATTTTAGGGGGGGCTCGCTTTTGCTGTCACTGAGCGGGAATGTCAGGGTGCCTTCAAATGCTGGCCAGAAATGTGTGCTGTATGTCTCACACTGATGATAGCTTTTTTTCCCTGTTTGTTTGTGGATATTCTACGATCATTCGGAAAGTAAATGCAGCTTGTCAATCACTTTTTGTGGTTAATTTTAGCTTTTATTTTTGTTCTTTCAGGAAGCTGTCATTGTCAATGGTACCATTGCTTTTCAAAATTGGCTTGTGCCAGGAAGTTCAGTTTACAGGCAATTTTGGATTTTTCATGTACAAAATCCTTCAGAGGTATTAGAGACAGGAGCACGTCCAAAACTTGAACAAAGAGGACCTTACACATACAGGTGAGCAACGCCCCCTGAATTTGTGACATGTCATAACAGAAGTTTTATTGAAGTCAGATAAAGTTCTGCTTAGTTACAATGGATTTTTGAAATTCCAGCATTGTATTTTAGACAGACTTGACAAAAATGCCTAAACCACAGAGTTCCGTAGAGTTCCACAGAGCAATCACAAACACTTTCTGTACTGAGTCTCACACTGGGAAAAGACGTATAGAAATAAGTAACTGGGTGTGAAGCTGTCTGCTTTTGTGAAAAACTATTGCTCATTAGCAAGATATTTGCCACAACAACACAATGTTGTATTTGTTGCTTCTCAGTTTTCGACAACTTTTTGCATAGAAGAAAATACACCAGATGCCTTAAACCCACATATCACTCATATTTATTTTATAGCATGTGTTTTATTTGCTCCTTTATGACTTATTTTTAATCTATAGCTTTTCCTTTTTTAAATTTTCCTCTGAAAAACATTCCTTTTTTCTGAATGTACTATCTAGGGCCTAGATGCAGCAGTCCAACCCATTCAGGGAAACTTTTAATGATTTCCTTAATTTTGAACTGTGATATGGACATAGGACTAGTTGATGCTTCCTGAGTCATTAAGCCCAATATCCAGCTGTCACTAGGACCCTTGTTTTCCTAAAACAAAACGGTATTTCTTTCTTGATATCTTTGGGGTTGTATATTATATATTCAAGATGTTTGTGCATTGTACCATCTACAGCTGAGTTGCTTTGGTTATTTATTTCTCATTGGAAATAGAGAACTCTTGGTTCAGAAAGTACCTGGGAAAATGTATCAAAAATGGGTACACAGGAATCAGGAAACTGAACAGTTAAGAAATACTGAAGAAGGTTAATTCCCACCGAAAACAAATGTTTTACTGTGGTGATAGTGCCTTTATTCTCAGGGACTAATCTCTGCCAGAAGCCTGGAGAAAACTATGTAAGAAATTATGATTATGCATTAGGTCTTTTGTTTCCAGTTAGAAGTAACATAAATTAGAAAAAAGATCTCCCAGTGTTCAGGTAGATGCTCTACACATTAGGCTATTAATCAAAATGACATGCATACAAACCAGTCTTGAGAAGCCAAGATCCAGCTGCTTTTGGGGTAAGGCACTGCACTGGCTATATCTGTACCATAAGGAAACACCCTCTGAACTTTCTGGTCCATTCATACTCAGGCTGGAAGATCTGATGGAGTACCCTGAAGATCCCTTCTGGGATGGAGCTGGGACAAGCCTTGTGGACCCACAGCGTAGACCAAGTCCTGTGATGCCTCCTGGATGCTACTCCCACAGAGGGGTCAGCAGGAGGATGAGGACTTGTAGAGTTGAGCTAAAGCTTGAATTGCAGTGGAGATTTGTATCTTAGAGATCTGCTGGCAGGGCTTGATCAAGAGGCTTATGAGAATCTCAGTGGAGATGAAAGACTGCTTATAAATCTCCACATGCATATGAAATGTTGTCAAAGTGACTCCCATTATGGATTTAATCTTTAACCTGCTTTATTGCAACACAAGCCTATCAATCAGATCAGAAGTTGAAAGTGTTTATCAGCTATTCTGAGTCACTCCCTTCTAATTACATGCAACATGAAAGCTTAGACAAAAATGTGACAAAACATAATTAACTTAAAATACTAAAAGATACATGGTCCATTATTGAAATGAAACTAAAAAAGAAATATTTGTTTCCATTTTAGTATCAAGAAAAAAAGTCCATTAGGCACTAAGGAAATATTTCCAAAATAATATTTTTTACAGAAAATGGAATTTTTACACGTATTCATATGAAAAGTTTAGAATCCTTTCAATTGCTATAAAATATTTAACATTCATCATAAAAATGTTCATTAGTGTTTTAAAAATCTTCAGTCAGTCATGGCTGTATTGTCTCAAAAACCAAATGTTAAAACTATTCTATGTTTTTTTTTGTCTTCCAAGGGTGCGATATTTACCCAAAGAAAATATCACAGAAAACTCTGATGGCACAATATCCTACATGTTGCCTAACATTGCTCGTTTTGAACCTGATATGTCTGTTGGGACAGAAAATGATACCATCACCTGCCTCAACCTTGCTGTTGTTGTAAGTAAAGAAACAAAACATAATATCCACATTCAAATGTTGATAGACTGGAGGAAATAAGGTTAGCATTAGTAACACTGAAACCACCACTGGATAGGTTTCCTCTCTATAACTCAGATGAAATGAATGTCAGCTACCCTGAGGATATATTGCTATACTTTAAGGATTCCTTATGTTCCCAGGGCAATCTTATCTGTAAATGAAAATTGACTGGTTCCTGTCAATAAAAGGGTTTGGATGGGATGTATCAAAAAGCATCCTCCTAATTAATTTTCGTGCGGGAATGAATCTAGAGTTTGTGGATGGACTGTCCTTCTGTGTGAGGTACAGCATGAACACTACAAGGCAGATTTGCCATATTCTTTCCATAACATCCTCAGTCCTGCTTTGCAGGGGAGGCTGTAATACCACGTTCACCGCAGCTGCTTGCCTCCCATGGTGCCCCTCAGCACCACTGCAATGGCATCCGCTGAGCCCTCCTTCGTCCTTCAAAGAAGAGCACAGGAGTCCCCACCTAGAGCAGTACTGGAGTTCAGATGTTTTTGTGTCATCACAGCCTAAGACTGTTTTACCCTTGGCTGATGTTCACAGTTTTCATGTTCATACTCAGCCCTGGTTGTGTTGCATAATTGTCTTGCTAGTACTAACTCTGGGGTGTCTGAGTGTGGGTGTTCAGGTTTACTGTGAGAGGGTGCCTCATAGGGGGAGAGTGAAGACATGATTGGTGTAAAACAAGATAGATTCATACCAACAATCGCAGAAACATAGGAGAGCCCATGTTGGAAGGGACCTCAAAAGATCATCTGATCCAACCTTTTCTGAGAAAGGGAGACTATACTGAATTTTCTAGCACCCTGTCCAGTTGCGCCTTGAAAGCCTCTACTGATGGGGACTCTGACATTTCAGTGATTGACAGTTCTCACTGTAGAAAAAGAAATTATTTCTTCTATCAAGATTAAACCTTTCCTAGTGCAACTTGTACCCATCGCTTCTTGTCTTCTTCATGTCACTTCTGTGGAAGAAAGAGCCTCCATCCTCTTTGTAGATGCCCTTTAAGTACTGGAATATTGTGATGAGGTCCCCTTGAGCTTTCTCTTCTCTAGGGAGAAAAGACCTAATAAATAAAGGCGAATGACCTTATTCTGACCAGATATATTCTGCCTCTGTCCTAATTTAGGCCAGCATTTATCTTTTGAAAAACTGTTCTTGTTTCCTATGCTCAGAGTCCTTCATGCCACAGCATTAACTAATACTGCTCAGCTCCCACACTTTGGACCACATAGCTCTTTATGGGTCTAAGCATGGGCTCATGAGTCGAAGTATCTGTGTCAAGGGAGATGGCATCAGAAGGTCCAAGCTCCATTTTGCTGGTCAGAAACAAACTGGTGTAAACCTAAATTCCCAGAGAGGCTCTGTCTATCTCATTTGACAGCACCGAATTTAACCAAGTAGAGCCCATGTTTTATATCATAAACTTGTTCTTAAAAGGAATTCAGAGGGATGTTTTTCACACTTTTTTAACCTTGAGGGAATTGAATCCACATCTCTGTCTCATGATCTTGTCATATCCATGTTTTCTGCCTTCTTGTGTTCAATTTTAGACAACAGTGAAAGATTCATTGGGAAGAGAAGGGTAGTAAATGAGAGCTAAAGAGACTCTTCCATTGCTATCGTCAAAGCATGTGTACAAAGAGGTGGCCCACTAACAGGCCTATGCTGAGAATTTACTCTAAAAGAATCAGTTGTTTTTACACAGATCTACTTATTAAAACTGTTTTGATACAGACCGAGATAAATAATTTCTGTTTGCTTTCCACAAGCTATTCAGCATGTTTAGGGACTTGACTTTGTGTCTATCCCTCTGGGAATGTTCAGTACAATTAGTGCTGGTAAATCTACAATATTCTTCATTGAATTAGGAAAATTTATCCATTATTTAGAATTAAAGCTGTTCAGAAAAGACTTGTTTGTTGCAAATATGTGTTCTTTCTAAGTGAAGAAATAATGGAGATTCATCACTTGGTCTGTTTTATGTAGTTGTAGTTGAAGTTGCATCGCTGCTACCTTAACAGCAAATTTAAACTACTTATCCAAGCTGATAACTAACAAGTCTTGTATCCTTTTACTTACATGTTTATCATATGAGTGAGTCTGAAGTATGTGACATATGGAGATGACAGAGAAGAGATAGAAAACTGAAAATGGCACAGTCCATGTTTTACAGATAGGGATTTTAAATTATTACTTTATTATTCCTGTTCAAAAGTTGTCTGGCTGTGGTCCTGGGCAACTGGGTCTCGGTGGCCCTGCTTGAGCAGGGGGGTTGGACCAGATGATCTCCAGAGGCCTCTCTCAACCTCAACTGTTTGGTGATTAGGGATGATACAGTGAACTCATGTGAGAAATAAAGACAAATTGTCTGCTTTTGTGTAAGTTATGTCCAGCAATTGCTTTGTGAAGGAGTGTCAGTTTTAAGTAGAAACACGATTTAGTGGGCTGCAGCTCTGGAAATTGTCTTTGCCAGAGATTTCTTGGAGTCAGTCTCTGTGGTTTTGATCCAAAAGACATGCAGAATTTTATGCTAAGCATTAATTTTATTGCTGTTGTAGGCTGCACCTGCCTTGTATACAAACACTTTTATACAACTACTATTAAACACTTGGATTAAATCTTCTAAGTCATCCATGCTGCAGAACAGAACAGTGAAAGAAATACTGTGGGGATACAAAGATCCCTTCTTAAACAAGGTCCCCTTCCCCTTGGACCCAGTACTAGGAGTCTTCTACCCGGTAAGTGAAACCAATGAGAAGGCAAAGCCTTCGGTTATCATTCTGTGAATGAGAACTGCTGTGAGGAACTAAAACGTGACCATGCTACAATCTGGTTCAGTACTTCTAACAGTTATTCCTTCTTGTGTCTGTTACAGTATAATGGGACGTTCGATGGACTTTACAAAGTGAATACTGGGCAAAACGATATTAAAAAAACAGCAATAATTGAAAGCTATAAAGACAAAAGGTATCATAGCACTGTGTAATTAAAAAGCATATATATTTTCAACGTGTGGCTTTTAAGGCTTGATTCACTAAGAACTATAGATAAATGGAAAATCTTCAGCAATTCAAAGGAAGCTGGATCAAGCCCTGGGCTTAGCAAAACCACCTCTCCCTTTCAGCTATTAATAATTCTGTTAGGAGCTTGGATTTAAGACAGTTATTGATTCTTTGACACAAATAGTTACTTCTGGTTTTCATACTTAAGTGACTAGATCCCTTTTATCCTGTTATAATGCATCATACAGTTGATCTGAAAAAATGTCTGTCTTCTGACTTTGCTAATGAACCAGGCTTATACTGGAGCAGTTATATTTAACAAGACAATTAGGCAGCAATATTGAGCAATTTAACAGGTAATGAAATTGATTACACAGTATAATATACTACATGCAGCATGACTTTTTTTTATCTTAAAGGAATCTCTCATATTGGGAAGGTCACTGCGATTTGGTTAATGGCACAGGTGAGTCTGTTAAAGTCTGTTAAATTTTGTTTAAAAATTCAATACTTTTCTTGATATTGCAAGGATACAATAAACACAGTATAATAAATACAATATTTAAGTTAATAATCCTGGGCTTTGACAGGTCTGTATTCTGTACATTAAATGTCTATATAAAGAATGTATACATACTACTATTACTACACATGGATATGTGTGTATATATTAATACATATTATATGGTATTGTGCATTATTTTATATATATACATATGTACACCACCTTCTTCAGCTAGAATACATGTGAAAGAGACACAAGAAAAGAATCCAACTCTGTTTCTGCTAATTATCTTTATTTTTCATATGGTACACAGTTCCTCTTGAAGATTCTTATTCTTTGCTATAGCTTCTGAAAATTATCTTTGCATTCAAATAACTTAAATTCATTTGCAGTGCTGAAAAATATAATTAAATACAGTATTTTTTTTACTGAGATATGAGAAGTAATTGAGGTGACAAGAGAGAACTCTGTCAGGCAGGTGGTTTGGAGGCCACTAGCAAGTGGAAAGGGGTGAAGAAGTTTAATTTGAGAAGAATAAACTGGAGAGGAATACTTTGGAATTTGCTTTAGGAATGCAAATGAAAACAGTTGAGTCATTCAATATACATTTGTGCAAGACGATATTTTTCTTCTTGATGAGTAAAAGAAGATGATGTGAAAGAAAATAGTTGCTGTGAGGATACCATAGTCTGTTGAGCTGAGGCTGGCAGATGTCATGGTGGAGGCTTTGGCAGGGAACTGTAGTCCTTCAGTGCATGAGTATTAAACAAGAAGAGTTTGAGGTTGTTTTGTTTTGGTTTGTTTTTTCTTTTCTGTGCTGCTTTACCTGGCATAGATAATTTTCCTTGTAACCATCCTTATTTTGAAGTATTTCAAATACATCACAAAAGTCTGACTTTTCAAAAGTCTGTGAATCAGGAGGGATTAGTTCCTTTTTAAACTATGGAATTAAGTTTGTGAGAGGCAATCTTTTCTTAGGTTTCAGACTCCTTTTTTCTTAGGGAGCCTGAAACCTTTTTTCCCCGGGTCAGTTTTTTGTTTTTTCTTCTTCCACATCTGATGGAATAAACATACTCAGCTGACTAGAGTTAAGTACTCCAGCACAGTGAAAATGTTAAGCTTTTCCTTGTTATCAAAGGTTAACTCACAGTTTACAAGAGCATTCAGTGTAACTGCTCACGAAAGACCATGTGTTTAGAGAAGCAGTCTTGTTAAGTTTAAAAAGTCTTGTAAGTAGGATTGACAATTCCTTCTTGTAAGGTTTCACACCAAAGCACAACATTTATAGTATAAGTAAATGTCTAGATAAAAATATTAAGCAGTATTCTTGTATGGGGCTTGAAATGATTCCATGTTTGCTAACCTTCGAAGACTGCCAAGATTTAGAAATAGAGTGTGTGTCTAGGATGATCTTGGATCTTTAAGAAAAAGTGCTTCTGTCAGCAGTGGGCAAGTGGCAGTTTGTAATTTAGCTTTCTTGCTCTTGCCAACTAGATTCAAAGATATCACAGATGTTTTCAATCCCTTGGTTACGGCTGGTGACTAAGAAACTAAGCAGAAATTGTAGCAAGAAGTAACAAATGTACTGGTTAAAGGTTTGTTACAACACCTTGTTTGGGAAAATGGCAGAGACTCCTCTTACTTAACTCTGGATGCTTGCAATGCAGAAATATGCATCTGAACTGGTCATATTCTTTTTATAGTGAGTGGAGAGAAAGACACCACCAAAATGTTAGTACTCTGACCTATTTTGCATGTTTACCGTGGAGTGAGATGGGCTGTGTCCTAGAAATGCTTCCTTCTCTCCATTAACTATAGAGGGGATCTCAGGTTGCAAAGAAGAGGTCCACTTGAGCAATCTTTGGTGAAAAAAGGCTTAGCACTCATTATTAAATAGGCAGGTTTGAAGTCTAAGCTGTGTTTCTTGTAAGCGCTAAGTGCCGTAACTCTAGGTGAACCAAGCATCCCTACAAAGGTTTAGGTCTTCAGACTGCATAAACCTTGAAGCAATGGCATTGGATATTTGGATTCATATTAAGCATGATTAGTTTTTGTATCTTCTGTTTTTGAATGGCTTGATCATATAGTTTCAAATCAGTGGGGGAAAAAAAATAGCTGCCATAATTTGGCTCACTTTCAAAAGCAATACAATCTTATCTATGGAGTGCCTCTCACTGCACACTAACTTACATAAATATTTTTCCCAGCAGTGACTCATTTTGTTTACATTTTTCACAGCTTTATAGAAAGTAACAGCTGAGTATTGAGCTAGAAATTAAATAATGTTTTCTAAGTGGAATTGCTTTCAAGCTCTTATTTTATTTTATTTACAGATGGAGCATCATTCCCACCGTTTGTTAAGAAGGATCAGGTACTGCGCTTCTTCTCCTCTGATATTTGCAGGTAGGCTGGTCCTTTCCTGGTGTATGTACACACCTGCGTGTGCCATCCAAATGCTTTTTCATTTCAGAGGTTGGCTGCAGTGGCTCTGCTTGGGCTTAGGTCACCAAGGCCATTCAACATAAGCATTTCACCTAAAACCAGGCAAATTCATGAGCTGTGCTCATGATTCAGAACCTGATTCTACCAATTTTATGTCTCATAGCAAGCTATTTGTGGTGTATTTTATATCAGCCAGTTCCAGATGTATAATTCAGAGATATCTGACAGTGCTGTGAGCTGTTACAGAGCTGTGAAAGACATTGAGACAGGGCTCAGTCGTGAACTTTTAAAATCAGGACCCAGCCTATAACCTGCCTTGTTTGGTCTGAGAAGTCAGCTTGGGCTGGTTCGGCTTGGCATTTCTGCAGAACATCGTCTAGGAAGAACAGGATTTACTGTCATACACTAGATACTCAAAATTGTTTTCTCACAGGATATTATTACATGGTTTATTTTTATGTATTTACAAACAAACCTGCTTACTGCATCCCATACTGATGGCTTTTCAACCTGCTTTTTCTGCTGTGGATATCCAGTGTCCCTGAGTTCTCCACTGGGATTGCTGAAAGCTATAAGATTTAAAGTACATCACAGTGTATTTACTTTGGGAGCTTCAACCCCTTTATTTGTTTTGCTGCCTGGAAACAGCTGCTTCCCTTTAACTGGGTTTAAAGTGGGTCATTTGCTGTGTGGGCTATTTGTTTTTAAAAGAATCAGTGTTTTTTACATGACTTTAAAGCTCTTTTTCTTTTTTATGAAGTAATTTTATCCCAAACTGTCCCAAATTTCACAAGTCATGGAAAAGGGAATTCTATGCAGAGGAGAAATGACAAAATTCTTTGGATCGACTGCATACAGTTTAAGACATCCCTCTGGCCATTGAACTCTCGCAATTAATGAACAATGCATAAGGACAGTAACAGTCACCCAAAGGTTATGTTGAAATAGGGTCATGTAAAATGTTTCTGTTCATGTTGCAAACCCCAGAACCCCTCTTTTTCATTTTTTCTTTGCTGCAATACAAACTGTTGTTGCCTTGGTTACATTACTGTGTAACAACTATATTGGCTGATAATGTATCAGCAAAAAGAAGCTTAAGTGGTATTCTGATTCATATCTAATGGGTACAGAATGTTGTCTGCATCATAAAGCTTAGATTAGTATTATCTAACCATTAGGGCATCAAAACCCTGTACCAAAGCTGATTTATATTGCGAAGTATCATGCCTATTGTAGTCCAACTTTCCAAACTTTCATAATAACAGTGTGTGTAGAAGTGTATAGGGAACAGAGCTCTTAGTTAATATGTTAGTATTATGTATATTGTTTATTAGTAGTGCTAGTATTTTTGTCTGTCTTTGTGTGTATTGTTGTGCTTACCTCTGAGTTTGTATATCCTTTTGTAAAGGTGTGGAATACTCTCCATTACAGAGGAATATCCCTGCAAACTGCTGAACAGTGTGCAGGGAGCCTCGACGTCAGCTCCCTGGAGTAACTGTTTCTTTTAAGAGGGTGACAACTGGGGGATCCTTAAGGAGTATTGCCACGAATTCAGACTTGTAACCCAAATGACTGAAACGTGTTTCTCCTTTTCTATATTCAGATCAATCTATGGAGTTTTCCAGGGCGAGCAGAATGTGAAGGGAATCTCGCTGTATCGTTTTGCAGTTCCTCGTGAAGCATTTGCATCACCTGCTGAAGTCAGCGATAATTATTGCTTCTGTACAGATCAAGTCATATCAAAGAACTGCACATTAGCTGGAGTCCTAGATATCAGTGCCTGCAAAGCAGGTATAGTAGTGACACGTTACTGCCAAACAAGCCATTTAACTGGGGAGAAAGCAGATGCCCTGTAGCTGGTGCGTTACTTTAAGATACAGGACGTTCGTGTTTTATTGTGAATTCTTCCACAGATTGCCCGTGAGACCTGCCACATTTCACAAAATGAAGCCTGTAATATTTCTGTATTTTTCATAATGCTCTGCAAAATCATGATACTACAGCTCATACACACAGATTGCAGCGATGCGTGTATAGAAAGGAAAGCAGGAAACACTCTATAAAAGCCAGGATAGTCACAGTCCTTGTATTTGTGATAATTCACCGTCATACAAGGTGTAAGAGTATGTGTACATACCTAAATACAAATGCAGAGACTGAGAGACACTGCTGGCTTAGTTTAACATCAGTGCAATATAACGAATATACAGAGTGTGCATTTGGTGCAAGGTGGAGAGCATGATTTCCCTTCAGGCTTTCTTTCTGCTAAAACAAGATCATGAGGGTGGGGGGAAACAGTGGAAGTCAGGTTCTCACCTCCATGTGAAACTGGGAGCAGTGCCGGTTCCACAGACAAGTAGATTTGTAACTACAATTTAATTCACTGTGCACATTTCCCTCATGACAGTAGAATCACAGAAATGCTCACACTTCTTCTGCGGGGTGGGACTATTAACACTTTTATCAGGATTGTGTGTCTATATAAAAAACTGTGTTTGCATGGAAAACATCCTCAGAAAATGAGCACTGAAAAGAGACTTAATGATTCAAGTGAATTTGCTTTGTTTTTAAACAGGAAGACCGGTATTTATCTCTCTTCCTCATTTTCTTCATGCAAGTGAGTCTATATTGCATGATGTTGAAGGCCTGAGCCCAAATGAGCAGGAGCATGAGACATTTCTAGATGTAGAGCCTGTAAGTCCAAATATTTAATAATTGTAACTGAGTGAACTTGCAATGTTTAAATTTAATTATAATACAGTAGGTCTTTTACCAAAGGGATGAGCAGAAGATAGAGTATTTTCATGCTTGTTTCTGCAAGACCTGCTCACAAAAGTATTATGTTTTAGCTGGGGAAATTTAGAGCAGAACTGTGTCTCCTTCTGACCTTTAAAGTTTGGAAAATAAGTTTTGATTTTTCCTTATTAGAAACGTAGGATCAAGGAGACTCTACAAACTTTGAAGTAAGCTATAGGTTTTCTATGACCTGCAAGTGCTTCAGAGGAAATTCTTTCCTATGAAAGTTCTTCTGTTCCCTCTATACTTACTTTTTTATTTTCTATAGCTACCCACTTTTGTATAATTATGTCTCAATTGAATTTACATAAATATAAAACAGTTTATTTCCAAGAAAATTGCTAGAAGTCTGAACAGACTAGTCTAGAACAGGTCTAATACAGTCTTTGTGACTCAGATTGTCCAAGCTGAGTGAATTTATGATTCAGCTGTGATTTTGATTGCCTCAAATTTTACATCTACTTCTGTTCCAGGGATTCAGACTTCTAAGTTTAAATGTATTGATCAAAGTTTTCTGAATTGCATGATGAATTCCAAAAATTCTGTTTCAGTTCCAAAATTTTGTTTTGCTCTCTTTGAATTTGGATGAAAAGAGAAAATTCAAGATTTTCACTGAACTGTTTTTAGTCATATAATTCAACAGTTAAATTGTGTAACTTCAGTGAGGAGATCTAAAGTTAATTTTTTGTTTCACCTTACTTGGAATAGAGAAATAAACCAGAATTTCCTAAATCTGATGTGAGATTTTCAAGAATCACACCCTGCTGTATTTTTGTGGAGGACAAAGGGTAAAAGAAGATGATGGAAAGATCTTACCTTTGTTTTAATATGGTTTGGTTTTTTTTTTTTTTCTGATATGTAATATTTTTATTTATATATTTTTAAGTTGAACATTCTTTTTTTTGAAAAGGAAAATTTAGCTGATTTCTGGTGGGGAAAAATCCCCACCCTAAACCAGTTCATGACTGATTTAGTATTTTTAACCTTCTTTTTGCCTTCAGTTTCAATTGCAAATTACAAAAGTAACTATGGTAAAGCCGCAAAATTAGAACTTCTGATTTGAGAAGTTGAGAAATGAGAGATCCTTAGAAACATGAAAATTTCATAAAAATGGAATCATTCAAAACACAAAGATAAAATAACACCAAAGTTCTTTTTGACACAGTCCATATTCTAGGCTTTTGCATCCAATTCAAAAATTTATATTAATGTGGTTGGTTTTTTTTTTCCTTTTATGGTTTTAGATCACTGGTTTTACACTACAGTTTGCAAAAAGGCTGCAAGTAAACCTCCTTGTGAAGCCTGCAGCAAAAATTGAGTAAGTGCTATTTCATTACTTTATTTTAAGGACTTTTTTCAAGAGGGTTGATTGGTCTGTGAGAGTGTCAGTAGAAATGGCTGGGAAAAGAAGGAATAAAAATACTCTCCCAAAGCCTTTTTGTCTTTCTTGCAAAGATTTTAGTCATGACTTTTCATAGAACATAACTTCCAGCAAAAGAGCAAGCCTTGAGCCAGGCACTGCCCAAGTGTTCTAACACATATCTGATTTTCCCCACTGAAGCTTACAAGGCAACATGTTCTTAAAAACAACTTTCTTACAAAACCCAAATGTGAGTCATGAGGATAGAAGGCAAATGCATTCTCTGAAATAAATCCACTGAGAGAATTTGTGTGCTCTTTCACTAGATGGATTTTATCACAAGGGTTGATGGCTCTCTAGCTGTTTCTTTTCTCTTCACCTGCCCAAATGTACATGCCCAGATGTGCTTTTCAGGATTCTCCCACAGGTGGACACAACACAGATATTCAGACCCTCCCACCAACACCTAGCTGTGTCCAGCCTTTCTTTGTGACTACTCATATATGGAATACTAAACAGAAAGAGGTGGTTGCCTGATGTATAAATTGGATGTGATTAATTGTAAGCTTATTTTTTTTTTCAGTCCAAAACTATACTAAAAAGGTACATCTGGAAGTTAGAAATGTAGTTAGAGGAGAAGAAAAATGTTTAAGTAGAGACTGGGCTTATGCACCAAACTAAAGGTAACATGCTGTACTTATTTTCTCATTTCAGAGCTTTATCAAAAGTTCAAAAACCTTATATTTTTCCTCTTCTTTGGCTAAATGAGGTTAGTATATTCTCTATCTGTTAATCTTCACTGTTTAAAAAAACAAACAAATGAAGCAAAAAAATGACCTAGCTTTTCCAGTCTTGATGCCCTGAAATTGAGCAATTAAACTCATGCTGTGATTTGCAGACGCCAATAATATATTCAGCAAGTGCGGGCTTGCATACTTATCTTTCACTGATATTTTTCTTGCACTGTTTCAGTCTGCTGTTATCGGGGATGAGAAAGCAGAAATGTTCAGAAATAAAGTCACCGGTCGGGTCCAGATGTTGAATATGCTGCAGATGGTGTTAATGATTGCAGGTTCCGTGCTGTTCATCGCATTCATGGGTTCCTACTTCATATGCAGATCAAAGAAATTAAAATAAGTAAGTAAGCACCTTAATCAAGGCTGAGGCTCAGTCCTCAGCAGTAGCTTTTTCTCAGGGTTTCAAGAAGTTCAGAATCATCACCTATTCCTGTTTTTTAAGTGCTAGCAAATTCAGCAGTTTTTCTGTCCAGATAATTTAGCTATTGTTTTCAAATTCTCTTCCCAGCTTTAATCTTTCAGGATGCTCTTAACATACTGAGGAGAGGGTATTGAGAACTATATCAGGAGACCAACATCTTTTTTTTTATTCCAAAGCAAAACATGGGGTTTTTTTGTGAGTTTATGAAAATAGCATTTATCCAAGACTGTGAAACTGTTCAGCAGTGCCCTCTAGTACTTCTCTGGGACAGAGGCCACACAGCTGCAGATTCTTGTGCTCTTCCAGGACAAACCCCTGTCTGGGATTCAGAAGACTCACTGTAAATGACACTTTTAACTGAGTGTTGGATAGGGTTTCTCAATTCTTTCTCTCATTTGTGCATCACTGTCACGTTAGCCTAAACATCTCCTGAATGCATAGCCCACTAAGACAGAATGTATTCCCTTTACGGGTAGAATAACTAAGTGGTTGATTAATGCACTGACTGATTAATGGAAACAAACACATTTTGGGAGTAATTTGGAAAAAGTTCCAAGACATTAATGGTATGGTGAAAAGTATGCTGTAGTAAAGAGAACCTTTTTAAAATGAAGATTTATCTCATCACATGCTGAATTCTGATTTTATTTCACTACAGGTAATAAAAGACTTCAGAAGTAGTCAGTGTTTAATAGAAATTTCAGCCAAGCAGCATGTTAAAATTCAGAGACAGAAGGTATGATTCAAGACACAGCCAGTCCTACATGGTATGGAATTCAACATGTTTTTCCATTTTGAGAAGACCAACTCATTAACACAAATGAGCTGATGTTTCCAAAGGTCCACACTTCTGATATCACTAAAAAGGTCACCATGGAAACTACGCTTTCAAATAACTTTGGTTATTTGAACCTTGTTACACATTTTAAATGACATTCAAGCAGACTGAAGTTGAGGTTCATTCGGATTTTAGTCCACCTTTTGCCATTTATGCAACTTGCTACTTTTTTTCTTCTGGGATTGCAAGACAAATGAAAGCTGTTTGCTGATCTTCTGAGCACAGGCTGGGAATGACAACACCCTTGAGCTCATGCTGTGCTCTAGATGCTCTCATTGCAAAATTTCTTTCTGTTCCTTCAAGGAATGGAAGCTGCTGCAATAGAACTGCTCTCTGTCCTCTATTCAGGGATGTGAATTGCGTTGAATGTGAAGTTTATTATGTAAAGTTACTAACTGTAATACATGAAGTTAATAAAAGACTTACTAAAATATGTGGTTTATACATTTTATATGGACATGGCTCACAGGCATGCCACAGTCATTCATATGTTGATGGAGCTCCATCAACAACTCATCAACATCCACAGCTGTCTAGTAATCTGAACCACTCGCTGACTCCCGGCTTGCTCCACTGTTCTTTCTGTTATACATTTCTTTATGGGTCTTGCTTGAACACTCGCCTCTGCTCTACCCTAACCCACTTTGCCCAAGGCCTCCCTTAGAGAATGACCTTTAAGGTCAAGAGAAAATATTCCAGAATGCTCCAGACACATGAAGGACTGAGCTAATGATTTGGATCAAACACCAGAGGGTTCCATTTCCTTGCTACAGGAGAATATAAATAAAAACAGGTAGCCCCACTTCTTTCTGATAAACCATCTGCCACAAGGAAATTTGTGCAACCATTTGCTTAATGAGGTGCATCAGCCTGTAGACAGGTAGCAAACACTGCCATCTGCATAAATGGTTTACTTCTTCATTTAATCTGAATGCCATGTCTTAGAACTGGGAGTCAATGGGGCAGATACTGAGTATTGTGGGGTCCCTTCACATGGACTCAGAATGGGTACCTAAGTTCAGCACTTTCTAAGATTTGTTCTTGGATCTTTTGTTCCCTTAAATAAGAGCTGCACAGAAAAAGGAAAATTAAACATGGTCAGCCTCTCATAGCCTGGTGTTTGGAAATAGTGCAACAATGGGCTTTAAATCAAGAAGTTTTGTCTTGCTAGTAAAGGACAGTATCTTTGGCCAAGTACCTTTAGTAAGGTGTTTTCACCCTTCAGAAATGAAGGGGAAAACCCAACAGAATACAATGCTGTTTTAACCTCATATTCCTTGTAGACAAAGTTGTGCAGCAATCAATAGAGCTGATGAGTCACAGAAATCCCAAGAGATTTTTCTTGAAGGCAATGTATGTGGTACATGCCTACACTCTCTTTTTCCGCTGTAAGCTAGAAATGCAAACAGGGCAGGAGATGTGAAGGCGGCATGACACTCAGCGGAAGTTCAGCTCTCCCTTAGAAAGCCCATGCATTTGCTTGCTCATAGTGCTTGCTAGTCAATGAAAAATGAGACCTGTCTCTCATGTCTACATTATTGCTGGTGTCCTGTGATGCTTTGTTCCCATATTAGTCTGGGGACAGTTTGACACAACTGAAAGCATCCCTACAGTCCCATGGACTGATCAAAAAAGTATGAGGACAACTAAAGACAGTCACCTTCTCCTCTGAAACGAGCACAGTTCTGCTGTGGTTCAAGATCTGAAACTAAGTTTTTATAATAGAACTAGTCTTTTGTGCCAGAATCTAACAGTGGGGTGTTTCCATGAAAGGAGCAACAGCAATGCTCCTGTTGTTATTGATACACTAGCATTTCAGCTTCGTTTTCTTTGGCTTCAAGTCTGTTGTCAGCAAGTCACTGTTTGCTCTACTTGTGTTATCTAGTGCTATGCGATGCTCCAGCAGCAGTGATCAAGGAAGTCAGGCCATTATTTTGAATGTCTTAGGGCCCAATTTTGCATGCACATGGAGTTTGTTCATATGTGTAATCTCATTGATCTCAATGCAGGTTTAGACTTTTAAACTATGTTCAGCACCTAGACTACACTTGAATTATAGTTAGTAGTTATTTTGTCCAAAACATCAGTTACAGTTATTGTTAATTCATGTTATTAAGGTTAATGTTAAGTATTTACATTTGTTCAAACAGTGCAGGGTAAACATTTATTAGAAATGTTAATGAACTCAATACAAACAAAATAAAGCTCAAACTCTTCTTTCTGAGATCCTTAAGTCTAACTGTAAATAAAACCTTCTGTGTTGAATAACAAAGTCCCTGTGTTTCTTTTCTTGGTATTTTGGGTGTGTTTTCTTTTCCTAGGGATTGATTTTATGAATTGTTGAATAAACAAGCTTATGGCTAACCTTGTTATGTCATTGTACTCTGGTATATCACAGCTGCTTAGAAGTGCATATCACCTTTTGTGTTGCCGCATACTATTTTATAAATACCAGTCACATATAACATTTATGTTCTAGATTACTGTCCTGGCTTTGTCTGGGATAGAGTTAATTTTCTTCTTAGTAGCTGGTGCAGTGCTGTGTTTTGATTTCAGTCTGAGAATAAGGCTGGTAATACACAGATGGTTTAGTTGTTGCTCAGTAGTGCTTACTTTGATCAAGGACTTTTCAGTCTCATGCTCTACAAGTGAGGAGGGGCACAAGAAGCTGGGAGGGAACAGAGACAGGACACCTGACCCGAACTGGCCAAAGGGGTATTCCATACCACAGCACATCATGCCCAGTACATAAACTGGGGGAGTTGGCTGGGAGGGGCTGGTCACTGCTCAGGGTCAGTAGACTGTGAGCCACTGTACTGTATATCGCTTGTCTTTCTTGGGTTTCATTACTTTCTCTCTATCTCTTTTTCCATTATCATTATTGTAATATTTTACTTGATTTCAGTTATTAAACTGTTCTTATTTCAACCCACAGGTTTTACCCTTTTTCAGTTCTACTCCTCTTCCCATTGGGGAGGGAGGGTGTGAGCTGCATGGTACTTAGTTGCTGGCTGGGGTTAAACCACAACAATTAGAACAAGGAGGAGACCATGTGGGCTGAGTTGAGCACCAGCGTGTCCAAACTGAAGCAATTCTAAAACAAGCCAAGGAAACCAAGCTCAGAGAGAGACCTGCTTTCAACTCCCTTGAGCTGAGGAGGTGGTGGCAGCCAGTGTTTAGCACATCCATCAGCACATTACAACATCCTTTACTTGCTCTGCTGGCTCAGCGGGTTGGGCAGGAGGCCAGCCTGGCTACACTCACACCTCATGTTCCCCACCCTCCCCAGGTATTGTGGGTGAAAATCACTGGTGAAAATCAGATCTGACCCAAGATCTAATAGCCCACATACTTACACCCCAGAGCAGGTGTGCCAGCTCCTCATCTCTAACTAATTGTGCTTTCAAATTCTTTCTTAACACCTGTGCAAACCAGTGTCTGTTAAAGTAATGTAAACATGCTACTATACCCTGAAAAAGAAAGAAAATGGATGTTTTCCCTTTTCTTCCAACTGTGAGACTAGGCAAAGACTTGTTTTATTCATGGGTGCACACATCAACAGTACTTTAAAAATTAATAAATTTTATAACTAAT